>NC_080404.1:41067500-41315000 GCF_030265065.1 Corythoichthys intestinalis
AATACATCTCGCTGACGATAGCACCAGCATATTAGTAACTAGTTTAGATGTTCAATGTATATCTAGTTGTTGTTTGTGTATGTGTTTCTTTTCCTTCTTCTCTTGTATTTCTTTTCTTCTGTCCCCCCATAATCCCTTCCTGTTCGCTGCTTTGTCATAATAAAAAGGTATTTTGAATGATCACAATGGGAGTATGTCAGACTCTCAATGTGAAACATTAAAACTGTTCAGAATCTGGGCACTTAGACTTCCATTCTCTGTGTCAAACAGCTGAACAGGACAGGTTTAAAAAAAAAAAATAAATAAATAAATAAATAAATGCACTGAGTTGCCTTCATGTGGTTGGCTGATTAGAAATTAGTGTTAACGAGCAGTTGGACAGGTATACCTAATAAAGTGGCCGGTGAGTGTACATACAGTATATATATATATATATATATATATATATATATATATATACACACACACACACACACACACACACATACATACATATGGCGGAAAACACTCAAGTGACTTGAAGTTCCGCGCTGAAACCCCCAATTTGGCCAAATTTCAAAATTGTCCTATATGCATGTGTGATACATCATTGTAAAGCTGAAAATCTCAATTTTCTGGGGGAGGAAAAATTTTGAACAGGAGGGCATTTAAAAAAAATAATTAATTAAATTATACAGCAAAACCCTTACTGGAGGTGAGAGCACATGAGAGCATAAAGACGCCATGGTTTTAACGATATTATCGCGTACTTACCTTGTTTCGATCCAAAAACTCCACATAGCATGTATCATCGAGTGTCAAGACACAGATGTGAATGGCCACAGCCGGATTTTGGGGGGATTTTATGGGTGAAACATGGTAATATAGCAAGGGTCGCGATGCAGAAATCGCAGACATTAAGGAGTGGTCGAGATGTTTTTTTTCACATATTTACCCTTATAAACTTTTTTATTTTTTTCATTGTTTGGATCGATTATTTATTATCCAACATATTGGGGAAAATGCGACAGTAACAAAAAAAAAAAAAAAAAAATTAAGCCATAGTTATGAGGTAGATATCCATAACTTACAGACACAATGTTTTTCATTGAGACCTAATTTGTTTACAAGATTAAAATATGCTAGTGAATAGTTTTTTAAGGTTACTTATTTTTAAATGAAAAATTAGACATCAATTAAATATTCTAAGCTAAAAATGACAGACATTTTGAATAAGAAATATAATTACTTACCTTCTTTTAATGGCTGGGTTGAAACAAAAGCGGTTGCACGGCGTCTGTAAACGGGGGTTTCCAGGGTAAAACGGACAAATGAAAAATACTTCGGAGGCTTTACGCGCCATGAATCTGCTATGGCAGCATGAAGACATATTGTTCAATCAAACACAACAGTTCTTTTGGCCTAAAATACCGCAGTTTAGTTTAAAGAGGGGGGCAAGAGTAGAAACTGCTTTTCAGTCTTGTCCGCCTTTTCCGCCATATATATACATACATGTACATTTTTATTGCACATTATTGTCTTCAGTAGACACAAGTGAATGCCTCTGCAAAGCACAACACAAATGACACACCCGCTCACTTCACCTTCCATATGTTGCACTCCCCCCCCCCAGATATTATGCATGTATTCTGTAGTGACTCATATATCATTTATGAAAGTGCCTGTAATCTCCAAATAATGTGCGGGTCTTGTTTTTAGAACTTTCATGTATCTTCTCAAATGGAAAATGTATTTATGTAAGGCTACAGCTATCGAATATTTTAGTAATCGAGTATTCTACATAAAATTCCATCGATTAACCGAGTAATTGGATAAAACAGCAATAAAGCAATTATAAATATACATGAGAAAACAAGACATTTCACCTCATAACAACAATTTTTAGATAGTCAATGTCTTTATTTTAGATGTACATTGTTGAAAACAGCCAACAATTTCATCTTAGATGTGACTACAAAAGCTTTACTGACGGAGTAGTTTTATTTACAGTAGTCATAATTAGCAGTCATAATTAATAGAAACCTAGCCCCCCGCAAGGCTAACGTCACGTTAGCAATGTACAGTATCGTTAATCTTATTTATTTGCGCTACGTTATTTTTTACATTGTCCTGAGTATCGCTCCTCCGCTCTTGGAGTAAACGGGGTGCCTTCAGTGGAGCGAGGACTAGGCGGGCGGGGGTAGTGTTTTGCAAGCCCTTTCTTACAGTGAATACATGAAATAGTGTTCGACTTGCTCTACAGCTTGAAATGCTCCCCCACTTTTGATATTTTATGCTTTTTCTTTGTGCCTTTCGCTTCGCTTTCGTCAGCTTCTTCGTCGTTACCTCTATATTCATGCGTGGTTGAAATCAAATGTATCCGCCGCTTCTCACTTTTTACTGTAAACAACTAAATTGAGTACACTGCATAGAAACAACGTACATTCCTAAATGTTCAAATTGAGTACTGCTTGCCATTTTCCCTCCAAAATGTCATGCGACTTGTTACAGGAGTGCTGTCAGCATTGCTGCCAAGATTGAAGAGGTGGGGGGTCAGCCTGTTAGTGTTCAGACCATACGCCGCACTCTACATCAAATTGGTGTGCATGGCTGTCACCCCAGGAGGAAGCCTCTTCTGAAGACGGTACACAAGAAAGCCCGCAAACAGTTTGTTGAGACATTTCAACAAAGCACATGGATTACTGGTACCATGTCCTATGGTCTGATGACTAAAATACTAAAAGAAATGCAGTCCTTTAGGCGAGCCGAAACCCACAGCTCAACATTATTCCCATCAGAAAAAAATAATTGTTTTCCGTGAAAAAGAACATTTGTATGACTTGCATCATGTTTACATTATACATACACTCTTTCTCAACACAGACAGTTGGAAGAGAAGAAAACCCAAGTTTTACCACTGCTAGACACACTATCCACGCTGGAGTTAACTCCCGTAGCTGGTGGGAAACGTTCATGACAGTATTTTCTAGAGATGTGCCGATCGATCGGGTCTGATCACATCATTTTCAAAGTATCGGAATCGGCAAAAAAATATTGGCCATATCTTTTTTTAATATATATATTTATATTTTAATTAAATCGTTTTCTAATTGTATTTAACGTTACGGACATAGTATGTTACACTCATCCAGAGTCTTTAGTTTAGGCTTAAGGTAGGGTTATCAAATTTATCCCGATAACGGCGGCAATTAATTTTTTAAAAAATGTGTCACGTTAAAATATTTAATGCAATTAATGCATGCGCTGCACGACTCTCTCACTCATTGTCGCGCTCAATCTGTAATGACGCCATTTTACCTAGAGAGATAAAAGGCAGCGCAAAATGAGTAGAGTGAATTTTGGCAGCCTTTGTAGCCTTTTTTTTAATTGGCTGAAGCCTTGCAATCCCTCTCCCTATGATTAGAAATATCATGGGATGCAATGCGGGGAAGCAAGGTGGCAATTGATCTTTGTCTTGACACCTTATGTTACTTCCCAACGCAGAGAAGATATATCAATTGGTAGCACTACGCAGTCATGGTTCCACTTCCCATCATGCATTTGGGATGGCCACAGTATCATTTACTGAAAGCTCAACAAATACACTAGATGGCAATATTTAGTCACAATATACAAAGTCACAAGTCTTTCTATCCGTGGATACCTCTCACATAAAGAATTTTAATAATGTAAATGCCATCTTGAGGATTTATTGTCATAATAAACAAATACAGTACTCATGTACTGTATGTTGAATATATATATTCGTCAGTTTTATTCATTTTTTTCTTAATGCATTGCCAAAATGTATATGATCCGGAAAAATTATCGGGAATGATTGGAATTGAATCGGGAGCAAAAAAAAGCAATCGGATCGGGAAATATCGGGATCGGCAGATACTCAAACTAAGACGATCGGGATCGGATCGGGAGCAAAAAAACATTATCGGAACAACCCTAGTATTTACTAACCTTTAATTTTGAATAAAAAGTCATATTGGAGGTATTGCTTCCTCTGCAGCCACCCTCCGCAAACATGTTTTACATGTCGGTTGGCCCTTCTCCTCTAAGCCGCGGCCGTCTGTAAGACTGAGCAACAACCGGTGGGGGAGGGTTGAGCCTTGCAGCTGCAAGCAAGGGATTTCTACCTGCATTTTTGGGAGATAGAAAAATAGTAAAACCGTATGGATTGTATGACGGAAAAGTTTTGCGGTTTTGAAACCGTGACGTTTTCATACCACGTTATACTTTGAAACCTGTAATTGCCACATATCTATTTCACATCTCATAAAATGTATTAAGCAAAGCTTTAAATGTTCCTAATCCGAATACTTGAACAAATAATCGATGTTTGATATCATCGCTATAATCGATATAGGGCTGCAGTGATCGATTATTTTAGCAGTCGATTACTCGATTCACTAGTTACTTCGAATAGTTAAGTAATCGGATAAGGAACATGAAAAATTAAAAAAAGTTGAGCCTCAAACGGTTTAAAAAAATAAATAAGGATCTATTGTATGTACAACAAAAGACGCTAAGGTTTTGTTTTTTTACAATGCTCTTAACAATGGTTCAGTTACATATTTCTACAAAACACGGCTAAATAAACCTATAAACTAAATGACAAATGCATTAAAAAAAACTTCAGCCATGTGAAATGAGGCAGACTAGAGGGCTGTGTATCCACCCAAATCAATAAAACTAAATGCAAACACTTTCAAAATCATTACAATGCCACTTTAATTAAACAAATACTCAAAGCAGCAAAATTTAATTCGAATCCTTTTTTTCTAATCGAATACTCGAGTTAATCGATTAATCGTTGCAGCACTAAATCGATATTACATTATATCATTCATTCAAGTCAAAGCAAATGAATGTTATACAATTTAAAGTGTACGGACACTGAACTTAAACTTTGTTTTCCACAAATATACATTAAAAAAAACAAGTTCAACAATAATTTATGTTCAGTCATACCTTGCTGGAGTGATTTATATTTTAGTACAACACAAGTATATAAATGAGTGGACTTAAATTTGCTCATTCGCACCTTCATCAGCATTATTCTCAACCAGGTCAGGTAGGGACAATGGGAAGTGTTTGGGAGATTCTTTTCCACATACAGCTGTTATCTCACTGTCTCAGAACATCCTGTACTTGATCAGCCAGACATGCGGAACACACAACAACGAGTGATAACAGCACAGTAGATGATTACTGATAAGGTAGTCGTGTTACCATTGCACGTTCAAGATGGAGACAAGGTGCAAAACATAATGTCAAGAATGGAAACATTGAATTATGTTGAGCTAAGGACTACTGAGGAAACGCAGTTGTAGAACTCCACATGAATATGCAAATGCTATATCTTCTTTATATAACTGTCAGATGTGCATAAACCTGATGTGCATAAACCTGCTGAGAAAAGATTAAATATTGCACAAAAATATGTAATAAGTCCATACAACTTTGTACTGTAAAGATGCAGTCTTCACAGTGTGTTAAAATGTTAAAAGATAAGGAAGAACCTAATCGCTCATGGTAATCTTATTCCTTCATTCCGTGTAAATTAAGCATCAGATTTTATGGTCGTTTTAATATTTTCTGTCTTCACTTTAAGAATGTTTACATTTCCAAAGTTGTCATTAAACAACCTGTCATTGGTGAAACTGTGCCAGCGAATCAACTGCAAATAAAAAGGAAAACAAACATTAAATTCCACAAATGTTTAGAAGGGTGGAGAAGAACTACAGCGCAATTATGTCGCGTGAGAAGGTACTCTAAACAGAAAGCGCACATGAAAGTAGAGGTGATTTCAAATAATTAAAAGAATCAATTCATCCTTCCTCAGGAATTTGAGCTTGAGGAGACAGAACACTGGTTAAAATGTGACGTGCTCCCATGCAACCAAGTGTTTATTCCGTAAATAAGTCTTTGCACCAAAATCAAGATTAGAAGCAACCACATGCACGCACACGGACTGCACACGAAAGCTGCCCGATAACACATTTCTATGAATTCTGCAGCCCTGTTTTGGGACGTGCGCAGGAAAAAGATTCTTGTAACAGTTTCCTTCATGTCATTTGAATTCATTTGGGTGGTAAATGTAGTTCAAGCATGAACAAATATGCTGAAACAACTACACCTTCGGGCTATTTTATATAATCTGATTTGGGAAATATGTCAACATTTTCTAGGAAAAAAAAGTGTACGCCTTAAAATATAGACAGTGATCCCTCGTTTTTCGCGGTTAATGGCGACCGCGATAACTGAAAAACTGCGAAGTAGCCCCCTGCCCCCACCCCCCAAAAAAAGAAATTTGTGTGTTCAATGTATTTATTCAGATTTACCATTGGAAAGAGATACATATAAGACATGTTTTTTTTTTTTTAATCTTTTTTTCCCAAAAGTATAATTGAAAAAAAAACTTATGCACACTGCTAGCCAAAAGTATTGGCACCCCTGCAATTCTGTAAGATAATGCTCAATTTCTTCCAGAAAATATTGCAATTACAAATGGTTTGGTAGTAATATTTTCGTTTATTTTGCTTGCAATGAAAAACACAAAAGAGAATGGAAAAATAAATTAAATCATTATCATTTGACACAAAACTCCAAAAATGGGCCAGGCAAAAGTATTGGCACCCTCAGCCTAACACTTGGTAGCACAACCTTTAGACAAAATCACTGCGAACAACCGCTTCCGGTATCCATCAGTGAGTTTCTTACAATGCTCTGCTGGAATTTTAGACCATTCTTCTTTGGCCAACGGCTCCAAGTCTCTGAGATTTGAAGGGTGCCTTCTCCAAACTGCCATTTTTCGATCTCTCCACAGGTGTTCTATGGGATTCAGGTCTGGACTCATTGCTGGCCGCTTTAGAAGTCTTCAGTGCTTTCTCTCAAACCATTTTCTAGTGATTTTTGAAGTGTGTTTGGGTCATTGTCCTGCTGAAAGACCCATTACCTCTGAGGGAGACCCAGCTTTCTCACACTGGGCCCTACATTATGCTGCATAATTTGTTGGTAGTCTTCAGACTTCAGAATGCCACGCACACGGTCAAGCAGTCCAGTGCCAGAGGCAGCAAAGCAATCCCAAAACATCAGGGAACCTCCGCAATGTTTGACTCTGCGGGCCGTGTTCTTTTCTCTGTGGAGGCCTCGTTTTTTTCCCTTTAAACTCTGTTGATGCCTTTTCCCGAAACGCTCTACTTTTGTCTCATCTGACCAGAGAACATTCTCCCAAAACGTTTTTGGCTTTCCCAGGTAAGTTTTGGCAAAATCCAGCCTGGCTTTTTTAGCATTTTTAATGGCAATCATTTTCTGGGAGAAATTAAGCAGTGTTATATATAACAATATATAAAATATATATATATATATATATATATATATATATATTTTTTTTTTTTACGAATTCAAAACCTCGTAAGCTAACGTCTAAGTGAATTCCAGTTCAAATTTGTTTGATTTCAAATTTACTACAAATAATTTTGCCTTTTGCTGTTGACTTCCACGTTGGTAAATTAAATGAATCTCATTTCACACTGTTCTTTTTTTTTGTTGGTTTTCATGTCTACATACTCATTTTATTGTCACAATTTTGCATCACATACTATTTTCATGGCGTAAAATGACCCAATTTAAAAAAATAAAAAAATTAGATTGAGGGCTAGCATTAAAAAGAAATGGAATAAAGCCTGTAAATTGAGAGCAAACCAGTACAAAATCTTGTCTAAAACAACACTTTGCCAGATTTAGTCAGCGTACAAAAGAGGGCTCTGCGTTTCTTAACCTTCACCGAACTCCTGAGGCTTAGTCACCGAACCCCTGGGGTTCGATTGAACCCCAGTTAAGAACCACTGATAGTGTACATATATATACTGTGTATATGAATACTTGGTTTTTAAGCACTTCAAATGTAATAATTATGATAAGTTTTTAAGATGTTACTGTCCAACCTAATTATCTTTAAACAAGGATAAAGTAGAAAAATGCTTGTCTTTAGTAATGCTTCATTAAGTGAGTGCACTCAAATCGGCTCAAGCTGCTCACTTAACAAGTTAAACGATGATTGACGCACGTAGCACTTTTAAGCTTCGGCTTCCAAGCATCTGTGGCAACATCAAACCTTAATGTCTGTCAATCATCGTTAACTAAATAAGTAATTCCAATGCACTGCCTGACCAACAAAGAGCAACAGGAGGGAGAGTGAGACTATGTGATCGGCTCATCCGTATTTATTTATTTATTTTAAAAAATAAATAAATAAATCTGCAATGGACTGAGGGCGCGAAGTTTGAAGCGAGAAGTAGCGCCAGTCACTGTATTTCAAATAATGACATATATCAACAAAGTCAAATAAACGTAAACAAGGACTACCAGACCATCATCTGATTTATAAATTTAATGAATGATTCCAGTCCCATCAATCATTTAGTACAACCAAGTCAATGAGGAGGGGGTGGGGGGGTACAGTTTAGCTTTCCTGTAAAAGTTATCTTCATAATTTATACCTTTAATTATTAGATTTTCTTTGGTGTTCAATAAATAAAATCCCACACAAGCCACTTCAGCATCCATGTGTAAAGTGACAATCTTTTTTTCTTTATAAAATCAATTAAAAATGATTTAAAAATACATAAAACAAGCATGAACAATGAAATAAATATAACTGATCTGCATCGGATGTAAATTTAGAGTAAAGTAGCTAAAGCAATTAGGAATGGATACATTTGACGCCCAACTGTCATAACAATTACCAGAAACTACATTAAATATTTTTTGCCAGCTTCAGAGATAAAATATTACAAAACGTGCTACTAAATGGCTCTATATAACCTGTGCAAGTCACAAAAAGACATCATCGCCACTTTGTAAATTATTACATACACCCAGATGAAATAAATTTACACTTAAATTAACATTTACATTTAAAACCATACAATGTTCAAATGCCATTTTTGTGTGGTCCAATAAACGCAAACAAGATAAATTATTTAAAACTCCTTACCATTATTGGGACAAAAAAACCATAAACAACAGATATTGTGCTTGCGCAAGTATACACACCTGCGTTTGTGGCAATGTGCAGAATAAGCCTTTAACTCACCGACTACCACTGACAATCAAAGACGTCCAATTCATTTGAAGTGGGAGGGTTGGCAGCGAATGAACATTCGCCACCCTCCTACTTCGAATGGATTTGGACGTCTACTAGTGATTAAACTCTCTTAAATTCACAGCAGAAGAAAGAGCCACGGAATTGGACGTCTACCGCTGTCGCTGGCAGTGGAAGAGTAAAATTTTAACAGTAGGTGTGTCAGTAGCAAGAAAGCCAATGATAAATGTTTTCTATTTCACTGAACAGACGCCAGAGTCAACCATGTCACAACTGCGTATGAAAAAAAGCGCAAGGCACAGGAAAATAGAGTCATTTATCAGCAAGATCAGGACAATAAATTGTAATTCAGTGTTGGGCATGTTATTGTCTAGGCTGCTTTTGTTGTTGACAAAGGACGGAACAGCTAGTAGCAACAACTACAATAACAAGGCTCATATTCCCATTGAAACTTAGTATTATTGACAGAGTGACACACCCTTAGCTAAATGTCTAAATCACCTTTAGAGTTGAACACTCCAAGATCTGGCAAGAGAAGGTCCAACTCCTTCTGTGCTTCTTCATCCTATTAAAAGAGATTATTGTTAGTGCACTGCAGTAAAATATTAGCTTTATTATTTATTCATACACAGGGTTCGTACATTTTTTTCATGGAGAAATTCAAGCACTTTTAAAGGACTTTCAAGTAGCGCTGCAACGATTAATCACTTAACTTCAGTAATTCGATGAGAAAAAAGATTTAATTAAATTTGCTGCTTCGAGTAATCGTTGAATTAAAACGGGGTTGTAATGGTTTGTTTTGAAAGTGTTTGTATTTAGTTGTATTGATCTGGGGGATACACTACCCTCTAGGGGCGACAGTGAATATGACATAACTCATTTCACACCGCTGAATCCAGCTGCTCCCTGGTAAGACCAACATAAGCTTGAGCATAAGCTTTTACATAAGTTTTTGTTTGACCTCAAGTTTTTTTTAATTGATTCATAATTTAATTTATTGGCATATTTAGCCGTTTTTTGTTGGAATATGTGAGTGCACCATTTGTTAACAGCATTGTTAAAAAAAAAATAAAAAGTTAGCATTTTATAGCATTTAAGCATGCGGACTTTTGTTATGCAAGTTAGCCAATAGTGTACCGCACGAATGCTATTTTTAGACCGCAAGGCTGCGCGATGTCCCCATCGTAAACTGGAAGGGGGTCAATAAAGAAGCACACTTTCATACAATCCATGCAAGTACTGCTTGTTTTCTGCCGGTAATCTTTCAAAAAAGAACATGCCGAGTAAACATTGCTGCTATGGAACTTGTACAAACGACTCTAGACATTACGAACGTCCACATATGAAGGATGTTTTCTTCATACGTTTCCCAAAGCCAAAAACCCATGAAAGAAAAAACGTGAACAATGGATCAACTTGTGCGGACGTACAAAAGACCAGTTTAACACCACCTAGTTGAAGCCATTCACCTTAATATGCAGTAAACATTTTGTTCGGGGCCATGGTCCTACAGATCGACCAGCCTGCCCCGAGAGACGTAAGCCATTTTGATATTTTTACTTATTTTTTAGCGTCGCGTTTTGCCGTGCTGCATCTGTCTGACAATGAATGACCTGAATTTTTTTTTTTTTTTTAATTTTATATATCACAACAGTCATGTAAGCCTATTTTTCTAAAATAAGGATATTTAAATCAATTAGCCATGTTGGGCCTTGGTGTTTTTGTAGTAAGCCTGACCGTGCCTACAGGTAGGCTATAGATGTAACAACCTTTTCTGTTGTAAAGAAACAACCCTAGTAAGGGGGAAGTATAAATACATTAATAGAATTAATATTTGTTATTGATTAAAAAATTAAAAGTGTTTTGTTGGCTGTCACCGAGTAGCATTTGCGATCGCCACACAAAAATAGTAGTATAAATTACCCCTAAGAACGGTCGTAGAGACGTAAGACAACCAGAGGACAGAAAATATAAGGATAATATAAGGATAGCTTGTTGAAACAGGAGAAAGTAAATGGTCAGTGACGTAAGGCAATGCACACAAGAAAAAGATATTGATAAAAAAGCTACCTCTGGATCAGGTTGGCACTTTTTCCCTGTCTTTTTCAGCCCTCACACTCAAGCCATCTCTTTAACTAAAACTTTTGTATGTTCTTCCACATTTTTACCTGTGAATTTGGCACAGGGGACATCATTTTCGGACAGAATTAGTGGGTTTAGCTCAGTAAACATCTCGTTTGTACACTATTTAAATGCATCTGGCATGAGGGATAAACGCGAATTTGACCCCCCCTAGCAACAGTAACTAATGTCATGAACCTTAATGACCAAAGGGAACGTGTTACGTGCGGTACGCTATTGTTCTTTTGCTGTACTTAGATCCTCATTTATATTTTTTTTATTCCGTTTGAGGCTTAGCTCAGGTATTTTTAATTTTTTATGTTCCTTATCCAATTACTCCATTATTCAACCTAAGTACGTCATTGATTAATCAACTACTAAAATAATCAATAACTGCAGCCTTACTTTCAAAACCAGTTTTCTAGTTATTCTAGCACCTTTTAAAAGCTATCCCAATATATTTTTGTTTTTTGTTTTTTTTACGATGAGTCAGAAATAAAATACGGTGCCTTCTCACAAGTAACCAAACGTCTTCCAAAATGTTCTACGACCCCAGAAGCTCGAGAAATTTAGTTTTAAAGGTGCAGATTCTGAACCCCTCTGGAAGGGTGCGTTCCCAGTGCCATTGAGCATTTTGTGCCAAACTCTGAGCGTGTCACAATAGCAGAGGTGCTGGAGTAGTGATAGCATGCTATGCTATTCGGTGGATGGAGACACACATGTCACGGCCAAGGACACCTTGATAAATGTGCTTTCTTGAGGTTTGGAACATTCGAGAAACAGCTCTCACACCTTTAACTGCTAAGTTAGATGTTATCTCGATGTACGTCCCTGTGTAACTATAATTTACAACAACAAAAAACTATTAGGTTCTTGCCGAAACTAATAAAGCTCTTTACAATGTTATCACAATCTCTCCCACTTCTTAGAATATAACAAGGGGAGTCGATCGAGAGCTGTGTGAGTGAGTGTAGTGGATTTCACTCCCAACAACTCAAATTCACTGTAGTCTTGAGAGTGACAATGTGACGCGGGACATGATTGGAAAGCACACACACAAAAAAAAAAAACAAGCACATTGTTTTTAACTGGGACGTTTCCGCTACCTCTTTGGAAACAGACTGTATTGAGTTAGCAACTTCACACATCTCCCTTGCCTTCTTCCTGTACCCGATGTCTCTGTAACACTGTCACAAAGAAAGAAAAGTTGAGACATTAATCCTGCACAAATATTGATGTTCAGCCAGACCTCAGTTTCAAACAGTCAAACTAAAGGATTTAATAGGGTAACAGACCTTAGCAAGAAATACATAGTTGAGTTTGGAATATCCTGGATGGATTTCTTCAACCTAGAACAGAATTTTTAAGGTTAGCGTTAATGCAGAAATATGTACAAGGTGTCATGTGTCTTTGCTTTTGCAGAATGAACTTCAATCAACAGCACAAATGCATTTTTGGCTTTCATGTCATGGGCAACATGTTATAACAAGGATGATCAAATTGATGGGTAAGGATACACAAGACGCGAGGAAGAGGCACGTACAGTACTAGCCAGAAGCAAAATTCATGTCTCTACTATATAAACAATCAAAATGTGAGAACACACATTACACCTTTCTAAACACCGAGGGTTTGGCCTCTCAGAACTTGGCACGAGAGAGATTTGGGAGGAACTTGAAACTGAGCGTTTGTCAAATGGGACACAAGAACATGTCTTCGCTTAATCAGTTAAAGTCGATTATTTTCTTTTTGTCGGAGCCAAGAAGCCAGATGTTCTTTGTGCGATGTTGTTGTGCATGTTGTAACTAAACCGGGCGACACACAATTATTTCAGGGTGACCCGTGGCACCATCATGTGACGAAATGTGAATTAAGTGCGTGGGATAGTATCAGCCCAACAGGCTTTCCACGTGTCGAGGATGTTAAAATTAGGTCTAAGAAAGTAAGCTGCAAGTCTGGAGAGAGGCCCTCTGGAAGGGAGGGATTTGAGACCCAGTTGTTTGTTCTAAACAATTGTCTGTTTTCCAAAAAGTTCTGTAACATTTTCAATGTTTTCGTTAGGGGTCCTTGTTTGACCTTTGGAGTATGTTTCCCTTTAAATTTTAAATGAATAAATGTCCCCATATTGTATCATATTTGAGTTCTTGGGAGAATATTAGATATGGGAATCTTTGGTCACCTAACGATTCGATTATGATTCAGAGGCTCCGATTCGATTATAAATTGATTCCAAACATCCAAATACCGATTATTTAATTATCCCAAATGTAAGATATGCTTGATTGTATGACCCTTATACTCTGGGGGTTATACAAGGTTGCTCTAAGAAAACAGTTTTAGCCTATAATCATGTGCTTACATTTTTATTACCGGCAATTGCTCACATTCTGCTGATAAATAGATACACACACATATGTTGACTCATCACACAACGTCTCAGTACTTTTCCACCAAGCTACAATACTTCGAGTGCAAATGTGTGTTCAAAACAAAGTTATCTTGCCCGCTCAAGAGTGAGACTGTTAATTCAATCAAGAGTGTGACTGTTAAATCAATGACTAGAATAAGGAACTTGCCCGATCGAAACTTCCACGTTGGACAACAGTGTTGTAACTATATTCCGCCTAGCAACAAGCCCTCAATAAAAGTCAGCAGCGCGGGGAGTCCGGAGAGAGACCTCGGTGAGATTCCGATTTGGCACGTTGCGCTCTCCGACTCTCCCCAAAACTGCAGTTTGGTAAAAGTCTACTCTCTGTCTCCTGCCTCCTTGTGTCCTGCCTTTGTCACTTCGCTCTGGGTCAACAGCTAAATTGAAGAAGGTGTTTTAGATCCAACAACCAGGTAAATCGGAACTAAAACACAGTCAGCGCGGTCTTCGGGACGCAATGAGGAACGGACCGAGAGTAAATATCTGTTATCTGCAACCCTAACAAATATCATGTTCAACTCATGCCGCTACATAAAAAAAATAATACCTCACTGCTGCTAACAGTTGCTACAAACAATACCCATTTGCTAGTTGCTACAAACATACGGCCACATAATGCTATCGTAGATATCATATATACAGAACTAGATGTGAAATGACGGACGATGGCGGCGTTAGAACATGTATAAAGAACTAGATGCAAAATGACAGACTTGTCGGCGTTGGTAAACAGCTGCCATCTTAAAGCAGTAGACTTCTCTGGAAAAATCTGTTGTAGCGAACCAATTAACTTTTTATCTAAAATACTCCCAAATCGGCAAAATCTTGACTTGAATCTATCTTTAAACGACAAAAGAGTTTTAAAAACTTTCACATGTCGAAACTAGACAGAAGGGAAATTATGGAATAACGGGAGCAATTTCAACAACTTTAACGGTTGATGCACAGCATTAAATTAATTGAATGTCGTTTAAAGCTGCTGATCCAGAATGGGGACTTGAGTATTTTATTTACTGTTTTGAACTGTTAACTTGCTATTGAAATAGTTTGGTTAAGCTTGAGAGTATTTTTGAACAATTCTTGAACTAAACATTAAAAGCGGAAGGGGGGTCTAACTGAGTGTATTAACTTTAATTCTTTATTCTTGTTTTTATTACATTATGCACAACACTTGGCTTTGTTTACGGCGGAATAATCTAATTGCAACATATATTTGTTACATGTTTTGATGCATTTTATGCATTATAAAAGATATATGTTTGAATTGCGGGGGGCTTGGAATGGATTAGGGCATTTACATGGAAAAGGCGTCTCTATTTACAGAATTTTCAAGTTAAGAAACTACTCCCAGAACCAATTAATTTTGTTAGTAGCGGTACCACTGTATATTTTTGTTTCTTTTGGCAATGCCATTTTATTTCGAGAATATTTTGTTGTTATTTAAATGGCTGAAAACACAGACAAGGCTGAAAAACCAGTTTCTGCTCTTACACCCCTCTTTAAAACAAACTGCTGTATCTTAAGCCAAAAGAACCGTTGTGTTTGATAGAACAATATGTCTATATGGTGCCATAGCAGTTTCATGGCGCATTAAACCCCCAACTATTTTTAATTTGTCCATTTTACCGTGTAGACCCCGTTTACAGACACCGTGCAACCGCTTTTTGTTTCAACCCTGCCATAAAAAGAAGGTAAGTAATTTTTTTTTTTTTTTTTTTCGAAATGTCTATCATTTTTAGCTTAAACTCATTATTTGATGTGTAGTATTTAGGTAAGAAAAATAAAGACTTAAAAAAAATTACTCGCATATTCTACACTTTCAAACAAATTACGTCACAATGACAAAAGTAGTGTCTGTAAAAATGTCACGGATATCTACGTCATAACTGTCGCTTGACTGCATTTTTTTTGTAACTGTCACATTTTCCCCGATATTTTAGATGATAAATAATCGATCCAAACTCACAAAAACTTAAAAAAAAAAAAAAAAAAAGTTCACAAGGGTAAATATTTGAAAAAGAAAATCTCGACCACTCCTTGATGTCTCCAATTTCTGCATTGCGACCCTTGCTACATCACCGTGTTTGACTCATAAAATCCCCCAAAAAGTCAGACTGTGGTCATTCACACCTGTGTCTTGACACTAGTTTTTGGATCGAAACAAGGTAGTACGCGATAATATCTCGTCAAAATCATGGTGTCTTTAATTATGCTCTCTCATGCTCTCACTTCGAGTTAGGGTTTAATTTTTTTTTAAATGCCCTCCTGTCAAAACAACTTCTTCCTCCAGAAAATTAAGATTTTAGGCTTTCTAATGATGTATCACACATGCATGTAGGACAGTTTTGAAATTTTGCCAAATTGGGGGTCTCAGAGCGGAACGTCAAGTCACCTGAGTGTTTTCCGCTATGTATATAATGTTTTTAGTTAAAAAACAGATCATTTCACCCAATTCCAATTATCTGAAAAATGGCCCAATCGGCCCCATTTCCGTTCACGTGAGCAGATCAGGGACATCCCTAATAACAATGATATTTTATTTCAAAGCGCCTTTCACAACTCTCAAGGTCGCTGTACAAGTAAAAGCCACCGCAGAGATCAAAAGCAAAATCAAGTAACAGAAAATTAAGAATACGTAACACGGAATAGAACAGAGGTCATGCTGGATATGTTATTTCGAACAGGTGGGTGTTGAGCCTGGATTAAGTGTGAGAGAAGTTACGTAGATGTACAAGGGCGTCTGAACATTTCTTCCTTCACTGTACATTAACTAAACTGATGAAGTATTGATTGGTATGAAATGAATAAAGAAAGCAGAACCTTTAAAAAATTCTTTAGTGCGTCTTCAACTGTGGCGCTGGGTGGTTCTCCAAATAATGTAGCTGCAACTTTTCTCTCAAGCCAAGACAACTGGGCTACCTGCAAACCGGACACCAGAATAGAGTAAAAATTCATTTTATGTCTTAACAAAATCATATGAGGCTCGATGCTGGATAACTTGTTTTGGAGCTAAATTCACCAAACAACTGTAGGTAAAATCAGAGCATTAAAAAAAGCCAATGATGTGCACACTAGTAGTTTCCCAGCAGCATGTTTGTCTTTGTAAGCATTTTTTTTTTTTTTGGGGTCAGACTATGATAATAGCCATAAGTTTGCTTCACACCATTCATCCCCGCACCGTCTAATTATAGGTGCAGTATTGCCATGGCGTCATTGCGGAAGCTTTTAAAACAGAGGCGCTAGCTGAGTGCCAACAGTGGATTATTGTGAGACATGCAAACAACAGTCTATAAAACTAAGACTGAAAACATCAGGTGTTAGTGCAACCCTCCTGATGCATGATTAATAAATGTGAGTGTTGTTGACTTAAATGACAGTGATCTCCCTATTACCTTATTTTCTTCAATATAGCTAGTCTACCATTCGGTAGACTTTCGGCAACTTTAGAAAAAGAATAAATGAGTCAGCCAATGCTCTAAATTAAGCGCCTGTGGCTGAATAACTGTCTGACCAGACACTGAAAATAATTGGGAGCTGCATCAACATAAATGTGGACACAATCTTCAAAAGAGGCTGCCCTAAAATACGCTCTTGTTTACAATCTGATTTAAGGCTAACAATGGCCAGCGTACAGCAACCGTCTCTTGAACATCCTCACGCGGGATACAAACTTCGAGGAAACCCAAACATTGGTTTTGATTGAGGGCAAACAGTGGGTGTGTTAGCGAGGGGAGAGGAGCGGTTGCGTCAGCCTTCAGCACAAATATGTGGGAAGTGATCAGAGATGATGAGAGTCACGCACAGCGTAGCACCAGCGGCCTAGCAGGTAGTAGGACAGGGGGTCTTGAGGCTTCAGCTCGATGGCTTTATCCAGATGATCCTGGGGCAGAAGGAAAGCAGAGAGGCAGGGTGAACATTTTTACTGTTGATTCATGGCTGCTATTTCCACTGCTTTCTGTTCTGACCTGATCTGTCCTGCTTCACCAACCCACAACTATTTCACAAACATCTCTCACACACGCGATCGTGACAAGCAGCAGTACACTTCATCCTCTCACGCACCCGCCCTACAGCTTTTCCATTCGCCCTCTTTGCCATAAAAAAAAACTAAAAAAAAAACATTTCCCTTCTTTTGCTCACCTTTTTATGTAAACCATGTTCTGGTGAGGCTGATTTCAGAAAAATAAAATGAGGTAAAGCTTAATTACACAGAGAAACATGCTTACAGGGCGGGACAGCAAAGGATGTGGAGGTAGGAAAGTCCTGATTCGATACTTAGTATCGGTATTGGCACCTGATACGGCTATTTTTGGAGTATTGGACAGTTTCGCATTTGTTGGCAAGATCGGATCCGATCAAATAGTCGCGTGTTTTTAGTACCATTGTGTTTTTTGGTTGCTGTAAATCAAACAACTAGGCCGGGGGTTGGCAACAGGCCTCTCTTATGGCTACCTGGAGCACTTTCAAAAATGTTTGAAAATGGAAAAAGATGTGGGAGGGAAATATATTTTTTGCTTTAATATGGTTTCTGTAGGAGGACAGAGACGACACAAACATTCTTAACGTTTTCCAATGCTGTAAACATGTATAGAATAAAAATTACATTTTAACATTTCTGTCAACGAAGATTTACGTCATAGTCTGCGATACACGTTTCTATCGGCAGGGCGGCTGTTGTAAACAAACCGGCGGCTGTGTGATGGGCCATGGATCCCAAAGGGAAAAAGAGAAAAATAACTGAGGAGAACAGAGGATTCAACGTTTTTGGGCTGCATTCATTGCATTCATTGCCAATGCGAAAGGATTGTCTGAATGTTTGCTCTGTAGCGAGATGTTGTCAGATCACATAAAAGAGTAATGTGGAAAGACATTTTCAGGGAAGGCATACTACTCTTAAAGCTGAGTACCAACTAAGTGTGATTGCATTACTTGTGGAGAAATTAAAGGAGTGTAAAATATAGCTCTAAGAAGTGGACTGCATCTCCAAACTCCATTACTGCTGCAAGTCTTGTTGCAACCCGGGAGATAATAAGATTGGAAAACCGTTCAAAGATGGTGACTAGTAAATGAGAGTCATTCATCAATATATCAGGACACCTATTTGCAGACTTCAAAAACAAAACCGAGATAATACAGAAATTCAAAGACATGCCTCTCTCTGCTAAGACAGTGAAGGAAAGAGCCATAAAAATGGCAGGTAACATCACCGATCGGCAAATCGAGGACATTAATTTGGCGCCAGCATACTAAATTGCCTGTGATGAGTCCTGGTATGTGATCGATACTGAACACACTGCGCTTTTCTGCAGGTACGTGAACTCCGATTATATACTTTACCTTTTCAAAAAGTTGCCGTTTCATTTTTTTTTTTTTTTGTTTAATAAATGCAGGCTGCGTTTTGTTGCACGTTATGCACATTCTATTTGTTGTTGTTTTTCGAATCTTCAAACTAAAAATTACATCAAAATTCAGATTTCTTTATTCCATTGCTTTAATTTCATCAAAGAAGTTAAACATACTGGTAATTCATTAACGTTGCAATGACGTCAAACTTGAGGTGGCATTGTACAACGGAGTAGTCACGTGGTGCATCATTATGTATAGAATACACTGCAGGGAAAATAAAATTTTAATCATGAAGGCTCATTATGTATTTGTAGCCAACTTAGTGATTTTGATAATAGGTTAATATAGCTAATATAGATACATACAACAAGTGTTGCCTTCATTATAAGGTTTATATAAGGCTTTTAATTTTTTGCAGCTCCAGACATATTTGTTTTTTGTTATTTTAGTCCAATACGGCTCTTTCAACATTTTGGGTTGCCGACCCCTGCACTAGGCAAATATGTTCGCTGAATGAGACTATTGCTCTTTGGAAATTAATGGTAGCAAAGCTCAATTTATTTAAAAATGTGATTTTTTTTTTTTTTGACCAGTCTAAAAAGATATAGGTATCGAATCGGCATCAGATCTGTATCCGCAAAACTTTTTATGAAAAAAAAATCGGATCGGAAGTCAAAATTCCGCATCAGGACATCCCTGTGGGAAAGAAGACAAGTGGGTAGCCATTTTTACTAGTGTTGCACCGATACATTTATTTGGCTCCCAAAACAAATTCAGACAACCAGCGATGTGGTATTGGCTAATGCCGCATGTTTCAAATCTTTTAATACTAGATTACTGCATACTCACTTAAATGTAAAGTAATCTCTATCTCTGGCTTGGTCAGACACTGCTGAATTCATTGTCTGCCATTGACGGCGCTAGACGTCCAATCCATTTGAAGCGGGATGGCTGAACCCACCCTCCCACTTTAAATGGATTGGACGTCTACTAGTGATAAAATTATAATTTTGATTGGACGTCTATCAACATTTTGGGATAGGCAACAAGTGCTCCTCTTTTTACGGCAGTGTGCGTAGCTGGCTGCCATTTTGTTTAGGGCGATCAACAGTTGGAAACTAGATCTCAAAAAGTAGTTATTGCACAACACCCGCATGTCTTTTCTGAGTACACACCGATACCGATGACGTCATTTTTTGTGTGTGCCGTATCGGTACCGTTACTAGTACTAAATTTATACTATTCCACTGAAACCAAATTTAATATCATACATAGCTAAACACACACAACGACAAACCAAATTGTAGATGGCGTCTTCTTTAATTTCTTTAGTCTGTGATTTTGTGGAACATTGTAAGAGAATATAAGTATTAACATAAGGAGTACTTTCTTCTTTTTCCTATTAAATTTATTCAAAGCTAAATATCTTAAATACCATTGCTGTGAATCATTATGGAGGGAATTGCATGCTTAATATAAACACTTCAATTTTTTCCAATGTAAGCTTTTGTAAGGAAAATCGTTTATCTTACCTTAAATATGTAGCCATTCTTGATCTTGTTCTGCACTGTATCATATTCAGCCATAATTCCACACATGATGGCATACCTATGAGGAGCATTTTGACAGTTACTACTTATATTTTTTAAACACCGATTATTTTGGCTAAAAGGCCTTTCAGTATTATCTTCGCTAATTAACACAATGAGTCTAGGGCTTTAACAATACAAAAATTAACGATACGATTTGTATCACGATTGTTGACCCACGATTCGATACACGGAACGATATTTTTTAATGTGAAAAATATTTTACTGAAATTACATTAATATGAGGGTCATTCAATAAATAAGGGGATTTTTGGTATAAGGACTTCGACTACAGATAGAAGCTTACTTTTTTCTCTGTTACTTCTTTTTCACAGGGATTTAATTTCTTTTGCAGATTTAAAAAACATTGGTCAGTTACCAAGTTTTTGGTTGCCGAAGGGTGCAAACCAGTTGAAATTCATAGGAGAATGTCAACTGTGTAAGGTGTAACATGTTTCAGTCAAAAAAATGGCACGAAGTTTGAAAGTGACGAAGTGAAGTGTTGTGAGCGACTGGCTGAGATATCAGTCCAAAGATTTTTACGCTGAGGGAATACAAGAGCTTGTGCAAAGATGGAAAAAACGTGCAGGGTTTCCCCTACATTATAACATTGTGGCGCACCCCCACAACAAAATAAAAGCCGCCATGCCTTGTAAATTTGTTTTTTATTTATTTATTTTATTTATTTATTTTTTTTTATTTATGATTTGTATAATTTAGCATAACGCCTAAATGAATATATATAGGTAATTATTCATGCACTATTTGCCATAAGATACTTTTTTGGTCTTAAGTCTTAATGATGTTGCCACTGATAGAAGTGTGGAATTACCAACTTTTGAGTTTTGTAATGTGTATTTCAGAATTAATGTAGGGTTTGGAAAAAGGTGGGAGGGGGTTTATCAAGGCCTATTCACTGGAAGGCTGCTTTAATCCTGCTGGTACTGGCAGAGCCATATAAACACCTTTTATGTACCATGGGGGTGCTGATGGTAGGTGGAATCCGCCACTGCACTTCTCTGTGACTTTGTACTGGATTGGGACAGGGGATTTATTTAACCGAGCATGTTTTGGCAATGGGCTACTGTTTGAAGTAATCACTAGGTCCCTCTCAACTGAAATAAGCTCACTCTCATGTCCACTTTTCCCAGTTTCAATTTACTCCTACCACTTCCATTCATTTTCTTAAGCATCGAACAGTTTGAGCCTTCATGAAGACAGATATTTCTTTTGTTCCAAAAGAACAGAAACAAAAGCATGACTACTGATGTGTTCCAGTCTGCACACTATTGAACCATTTCAACATGATTTTAAACAGGGTTAAGCTCATCTATTTTGACATGAATGGCAAACACATATTCTAATACACACTAAACAAACATAGATACCTTCTAGATAGGTAGATAGATAGATAGGCAAGTCCTCTAAAATCAGTGTTAGGAACAGTGTTGTTTTTGTCAAATATGTCGATAACGAAAATATTTCGTCAACGAACACTTTTTTCATGACGATGATGAGACGATAACAAGCTAAAAACGTGTTTTGGGAGACTAAAACATAACATGACGAATCCCAGTTTTCGTCTGACGAGACAAGAACGAAACGAAAATGCGCAATAGGATCCATCACATGGTCACAATGTGTGACATTTATGTGTAGTTAGCCTGCATGTAGCAGTGTCTGGTTGTGTCACTCGTTACGTGCTGCCCCCCCCGACTCACCAGTGTGTCATCACCAGTCTCCATGCAGGCTTGCACACACTGTAAGATTTGTTTTCTTGGCCAGATAGAATAATACGCAATGTTGCTTTAGCCTTTAAAAGTCTTTGCTGAGTGATCATCACACACTAAATGTAACTCGTAGCGTTAGCATAACATTCACGTTCGCATTAGGCTACTGCTAACTGCGAGCGTCCCTTTAAACTCTCGGACAACTTACTTTTATATACAGTATGTGGCATCCAGGTGTCTATAATTAATTGAAAAGAATGTAAAATAATTAGGGGTGTCAAACGATTAAAATTTTTAATCGAGTTAATTACAGCTTAAAAATTAATTAATCGTAATTAATCGCAATTAATCGCAATTCAAACCATCTATAAAATATGCCATATTTTTCTGTAAATTATTGTTGGAATGGAAAGATAAGACACAAGACGGACATAAACATTCAACATATGGTACATAAGTACTGTATTTCTTTATTATAACAATAAATCAACAAGATGGCATTACCATTATTAACATTCTGTTAAAGCGATCCATGGATAGAAAGACTTGTAGTTCTTAAAAGATAAATGTTAGTACAAGTTATAGAAATTTTATATTAAAACCCCTCTTCATGTTTTCGTTTTAATAAAATTTGTAAAATTTTCAATCAAAAAATATACTAGTAGCCCGCCATTGTTGATGTCAAGAATTACACAATGCTCATGGGTGCTGAATCTTATAAAATCAGTCGCACCCAAGCGCCAGCAGAGGGCACCAAAACTCCGAAAAACACAAGTACACATTTCACTGTGCTGTCATTTTAATCTGTTTGAGTGGGGCATTTGTGCGTTAATTCCGTCAAATATTTTAACGTGATTAATTAAGAAATTAATTACCGCCCGTTAACGCGATAATTTTGACAGCCCTAAAAATAATGTACTTTTTTTTGTTTTGTTTTAGTTCATTCAAAATAGTTTTTGTTTGTTTTTTTGTTTTTTTTAGTAGATTTTTTTTTACAGATGAAAACATTTTTAGTAAACATTGACTAAAACTAGACAAGATTAGTCTGAGTTTTCGTCAACAAAAATGGACGAACACAAACACATTTTAAGAGGACTAAAATATGACTAAGACTACTAAGTACAGTGGTACCTCTACATACGAATTTAATTCGTTCCAGGACCTTGTTTGTAAGTCGAAATGGTCGTATGTCGAGCAGGATTTTCCCATAGGAATACATTATAATTCCATTAATTCGTTCCAAAGCCTAAAAACATACACTAAATTCTTAATAAATACTGCTGGCACTGTTACAAATGGCAATTAAACATAGAAAAACAAATAAGTTATAAATAAATAAGTCAGAATAATATAATAATAAGAAGAATAATTAATAATTATTCCTGTAAATAATGTAACGAATTGGATTCTAATATGGCGGACACTTTTTACTGTCCCTGAACGCACCGCGAAGCTGACGTCACGGTGAGATAGGTCGGTGCGGTAGAGATAATACTTTCGTTTTCTTGAGAGCAGTCAACTGCTTAAGACAATGGGCGTTTTGTGTTGGATAAGTTCTTAAATAAATGATAAAAACGTGACGAAGCTGGCGATTTCCTTGGCAATGTTACCACAATAATAATTGTCACCTTAACTTATAAATAGTGGCGAACGGTGGTCGGAAGAGGACCATGGAGCTGTATTGTTGAGCCAGTTCAGGGACGCGCACACCAAGCTCATATTTTTCTATAACTTGCATCTTCATTTCAAAGGTAAGCATCACTTTTTTCCTTGTTTCTCCAACTGTATCAACTTTTTTTTGAAAACTGTGTTGATTTCTCACACAAGAAAATCCACCGTGCGTTCGTTTGCAGTGCTGTCATGTCGTCGTATTTCGAGCAACTCGTCGGATGTAGAAACAAATGGCGGCTCAAATTTTACGTCGGATGTCGAAAAGATCGTGTGTCGAAGTGATCGTATGTAGAGGTACCACTGTATTATTATCCAAAATACGAAGACGAAAATTAGAAGGGCTGCTAAAAACAACACAACAAAAATGCCTTATTTTTCAAACCAGAAAAAAAAAAAAAACTGGTTATGGACAGCGCAGATGTTTTCGTGCAAAGAGCCCATTAGTGCATCAAAGAGCATGTAAGGTTCTATTATATCTGAATGATAAATATCATCCAGTGTGTTGGCAGTGTAGTGGTTCACATGACTGTTTATCATGTTACTGTTCCCATTCTAATTGCACTCTGAATGTCTGGTTTATAAAATGGATAATTAGTGAGCTCCACCAAAATTAATTATTGATACTTAGTCTCATAATTATCACGTATGTTGAACACAGTGCCTTTTTTAGTTTACTGGCCTAGCAGTGACAACAATGCACAGTGTTTCTGGATCAATTTGTTTAGAGTTTTTGAAAGTAAAGCCTTTTCGTATCATTAGTTTTATGTATGAGGAAATGCTTAGTGAAGAAGCAGTGGTGTCAGGCTAAACATAGTAAGTATTAGAGATCGACCGATATGGGTTTTTCAGGAGCAATACCGATAATTAGTTGTTAGCTGGGCCGATAACAGATTCTTGGAGCCGATATTCAGTTGCAGTAAAAGTGTAAAAATTGGCGTTAAAAATTTGAACAATGCAAATACTGAACTTCATTGAAATGCCTAAAGCATGTTATTGAATCACACAAATAGAAAACAATAGCTCCAGAAGTGCCCGAATTTTCTAGACTCCGAAACATCCCAAGACAAACACATCAAGTTGAATAAACGGTTAAATAAATAACTCCTGAATTTTTTTCCACAGAAAAGAAAGCCCTGATGACCTCGTCTAAGGATCCTTGAGCAAGATACTAAACCCAACGTTGCTCCTGGTGCTGCGTCACCAGGAGGAAGATGAGGATATAGTGTGAAGCGCATTGAGGGCCTTAAAAAGGTGGAAAGGCGCAATACAAGTGTAGCTCCATTTACCAATACAATTTAACCAATCAGAGGACGCGGTAAATACTAGTGCAGAAGACAGCAGGCAAGAGAGAGAGGCACGGCTGCATATGAGCCGAAATAACCCAGTTTGAAATTGATTTTTTCATAATCGGACGGTCGGATTAAAAAAAAAAAAAAAAAAAAAAAAAGCCGATACACGTATACGCAATATTTCCACATATTGGCGCCAATAATCGGCCCGGCAGATAATCGGTCTATCTCTAGTAAGTAGTAAAAAAGTATTTTTTCTGAATATGTACCGTATTGGCCCGAATATAAGACGGCCCTCAGTATAAGACGACCACCTCTTTTTCAAGACTTAAGTTTGAAAAAAAGACTTTTTGAACACCAAATAAATGTTTATACAGAAAATAATTACAGTACATCCGAAACAAATGATTATAACAATATATTTGAGAGAAAAAGCATGTTATTTTGCCTCATTCAAATGTTAATATCTGAACTTTTAAAAATGTAAACTCAAGTGCGATCACATTCGTAAATGGCTTCTGGTTTTTGAAATTGTGATAAAACAACAAAATTGCAATAACTGCATTAACCATCAAAGTGAAGTCTAACTGTAACTGTAGTCTTGAAACAAATCTGAATAAGGAAAAACATTGCAATAAAATAATGCAAACTGGTTAAACTTGAGAGTAGCTGAGATCTGTCCTGACAGAACATCGCTTCAATGATATCTGGCGCCATTTAGCGTAGCGAATGGAGAAAGTAGCTGAGATCTGTCATGACAGAACATCGCTTCAATGATATCTAGTGCCATCTAGCGTCGTGAATGGGTATAATGTCTAGACCGCGAATAGAAGACGACCCCCTATTATTTCAATGCAAAAAACACCGTCTGGCGTCTTATATTCGGGCCAATACGGTAATAAAATTAAAACGTACCGAAACAAGAGGGGGAACTGAGAAAATTTAGAGAAAACCCATGCAAGACTATGCGTCTCGCGTCTCGTGTAAAACAACAAACGTTGTTGCCAAGTCAATTGCATGCTTAGCCCAATCCTGCTGTGGTGAAAAAAGTGAGGCAACAGAGGCACATGCTGTAAATAAAAATTTGCAGAGGTCAAAGACACCCTCCCAGTTCCTTCCTCTGACTGGCCACTGGCTTCCCTACTAATCCACAAGCCTTTGTACCACCACTGAGGGCCCCAAAGGCAGGGATTCATGTTATGAATATGCATGGTGAGAACATTTAAAGCTCGTATAAGAGTGTCAATGCACTGCCCAGCTGTCAGACCAGTGTGAACTCAACATGTGCTACAATAACTGGTTGAAATTTTTTTTTGTTTAAACATAATGTATAAATTACTAACCACTGATCTGGACTCAATTGTGTTTCTGTAATACAATGGCTGTTGAAGCCCAGCTAGCTATTGACGGTCTTCCAAGAAAGGATGCTACATGTTTTTCCCACTTAATGATGCGAGAAAAGGTTTAACGTGCCAATTTATCTTTTTTTAACATGTTAAGGTTATTCATTTCAAAATAGGTACAATACCGAAGGTATTACGTGGCCATCATGTACACAGTATGATAAAGAATATCCTTTTGAATTGATGTGTTGGAATCATGAGGTGCATCTTGATGTATCAATATGTAGAAAATTCAGTTTGGATTCAAGTCAAACAATGGGCCCCGCATAAAATGGTGTTGTGCGCAGTAAGACATTTGAGTGAATGAGTTATTGCTTTGAGAACAATTGAGCTGCAGATATTTATAGATCACAGACAATAATTGGACACACAAAACTGTTGTGTACAACTGGTTTGACCAAAACCCAAATGGAATTACTGAATGACGCTTGAAAGTAAACTATTGGAAAGCATCCACGTCAAGAAGACTTGCTTATAATCTACCATTAAGATTATGAAGGAAGTAAGGGTTGAATAAGGCATCTTATGTGGGTCAGGTGGTGTGTTGTTTTTCTAAGATTAGCACTACGATGGACCCACCCCAATCATATCAGCAGGTCCAGTCAAAATTTAAGAATCATATTTTATATTATTTAAAAAAAAGTTTCAAAATCCCTCCATTCTACAGTGAAAACAATGCTCTTCAGCAGTTTAAGTGGCAAAACTAAGACTCTCTCTCCTAAACATCAACTTGTGACAGGTAGATGACACGTAGAAAAACCGGTGACAAGCTGTGCTTTGTAAACAGTTACCTGAGACATAAACTTCCTTGTGACACTGCCTGGTACTGTTCCCAGTCCATGCCTCTCTGTTTTACAATGGACTTTGTAACCACTGATCTTAGATGGTGTTTTTTGCTCGGTTTAAGGATCTTTGAAATTCGATAAGTGGATGAAGGATTAAGAACGAAAGTTTAGAAAAGCTGTTTCTTTTAATTAACTAAACAAACACTTTGTTATATTTCTTAAGTGTTGTAGCACATGAGTAACCTAATGGTAATTATTACCTAACAAACATTAATGACTAGAGCAGAGCCAGTTTGTTCTCCACCACAAAGCAATGCATTCATAGAAGGACTAAAATAATATGCTCTCAATAAAACTAGATACCAATTATGGCGGTAGATTTGTGTCTACCGTACCATTGCAGGCACTCTGGTGAGATGCCGATGACACCCCCCCTACTGGTGCCCTATTTTCGGCTTGGACTCGAGCATAGTCCGATGGCTGAATGGAGCCCTGGTGGCCATTATTCTTACTTCATACTTTTATGCCATTGGCGTAGTCACCTGCCACTCAAGCAAGTCGGAAGTAGCGTTGAAGTTGAATCTTTGTGTCAAAATGATTCAGTCGAAAAAAAGTGCCTTCAAAACTTTTTCCACTTCAAAAAAAAAAAAAAGTGCGTTCAAAACTTTTTCCACTTTAAAAAAAAAAAAAAAAGACTTTAAAACTTTTTGCTTTTCAAAAAAAGTGACACTTCAATAAAAAACATACAGTGGGGAGAACAGGTATTTGATACACTGCCAATGGAAAAATCCATTGGCAGTGTATCAAATACTTGTTCTCCCCACTGTATATGTTTCAAATAAAAAAAATACATTTTCAAAAAATATATATTTTTGCAAATTATTTCTTATTATGATTAAAAAGTTTTTTGATTGAAGCAACTTTTATTGGGATTGAATGATTTAGACACAAATGTCCTACCCATAATACGCTATATATAAACAAACATACGCGATGATTTCCTTCTTTCTTTTTTCTCTCTCCTTTCTTGTGACATTGATTTTAATGTTGATGATGATGATGATAATGACAATGACAATAAATTCAAATTCAAAAAAATAATATGGCTCAAAATCAAAAAGGATTGCTTCAATCAAAAAGAACAGTTTCAATGAAAAATGAAGTGTTCAAATGCAAATTTCTGAGTCTCAAATATTTTTTCACATTCAAACCTTTTTTTCTACGACTAAATTTTTTAAAATTTTTGATTGAAGTGATTTTCTTTTAAAATAATATATTTTTTTGTTTGAAGCAACTTATTTTTCGATTGAATAATAAAGACACAAATGTCCTAGCCAAAATGCGGTCCTAAAGCAAAATAACATTACCTCAATCAAAAAAGTTGTTTCAATCAAAATTAAAAAAAAAAAAAAAACTTGACTTAAAAAAAAAAAAAAAAAAATTCTAAGAAAAATAGTTTTCGAATACATTTTTTTGAGTTTCAAATTTATTTTTGCATTCAAACACATTTTTTTTTGATTGAAGTAACTTTTTCTTCGATTGAAAATATATATTTTGATTGAAGCAACTTTTTATGTAATTGAAGCAACTTGTTTTTTGACGAATCCACCTCCATACCAATCAGGAACATGGATAGTTTGTATATTGTGACTAAATATTGCCATCCAGTGTATTTGTTGAGCTAAACGAAATGTTTGAATAGAGTTTGACCAAAGTCTGAGTAAGTTTTATGTGTATTTTGCATAGCTATTTTGATTGGGAATGCCAGCTAATATTGCTTGTTTGACGCACATAGAGAAAACCGAGCATAATTAGGCTTATCCTTTACTACATTTAATTTTTTTTAAGACTGTGGTCAAGCTTGCCTCCTGCATAGAAGCCGAGTCCAAGTTAGGCGCGATGGTGCTACTGCTAATGCACAGCTATTGCTGCCTTCCTGCCTGCTGCGCTCGCTCTTTGCTGACGTAATTGCTGCATGAATTCTGATTTGGGTGACTTGACAGTTCAGACCTCCGTGACATTCTGGAAAAAATGTGGCCAAAATCGGATTTAAACCACATATGAAAGTGACCCAGATTGGATTTGAAATGGTCCACTTATGTGCAAATTGTCCCATTCAAACCGTCAAGTTAATGTCTCACTCGAGTGGGAAAAACACGAAAAAAATCAGATGTGTGCATTAAGACCTGCAGTATGAACGTAGCCTAAGTGTCTCCAAGTGTTCTTAGGCAGGTTTTGTATCGACGTACCCCCAATAAGTATCGAATTTTTTTTTTTTAAATAAGGCTGCAGAAGGAATGGTCTGATTTTAACCGAATTTGACACTATACATGTGCCGATTACCGGTTTCAAGGTATACCGTGGTATGAAAACGTCAAGGTTTGAAAACCGCAAAAATTTTCCGTCATACCGTCCCTAAGGTATGAACTATTTTTTTTATGTACCAAAAACGCATGACTCACTGATACTGAGCAACCGGTTGTTGCTACGAGAGTTAACTTCATCGTCTTTAGTATGTCTAGCGGTGGTAAAACATGTGTTTTTCTCTCTGGCAACTGTCTGTGTTGAGAAAGAGTGTGTGTATAATGTAAACATGATACGAGTCATACATGCATAGTACTTACATACATACATACATGCTTTTTATGGAAAATAATTCAATTATTTTTGTTCTGATGGTAATAATGTTGAGCTGTGGCTGTGGGTTTAGGCTCACGTAAAGGACTGCATTTATTTTAATTTTATTTAGAATATTTCAGCATTTTCTTGTTATTTTTTAAATTTATTTTAACTCAACATTACACTTATGTTCCAATTTGCTAATATGTTTTGAAAAATATGAATACTATTCAATGGAAAAAGTTTTTTTCTTTCTCAAAGTAACACATTTTAGAGCTGTAATTGCAGTACCGTGATACCGTGATATTTTTGCTTAAGGTTATCATACTGTCAGAATCTCATACTGGCACATGCTTATTCGACACACTCATAGAGAGTGACATCAATAGTGTTTCTCAGAAGTTCCAAGGTTGCAGAGCTTTCAATATTGCAGAAAATCGACAAAATCCTAAAACCGATATATTACAATTGCTCCCAAACTGTATGCCAGATTTGTTGTTGGGGTCATTGATAGTCACCATGGAAATTTTCACACCGGAGCGCCCCCAAAAAGAGCAACAAATTAACAATTGATAAACTGTTAATAGGACTACGTATTTTCAAATGCAGTGTTTTTGAATGTATGTCAAGGTAAGGTCACGCTACGCGCAGATGGAGAAGTATGTCACAGCACAGTGGAGTGGAAGTTGGATGCTGCTATGTTAAATTGGCACCTTCAAAATGTGACGCTATTAATGAATTCATCCCTTTATGCCCGGGTAACAACGGTTCTACTGTTGGGGCAGGTGTGTACCAGAAGCGTACCCACGCGGCCCGAATTGTTGGGAACGAGGCAAAATTGACATGTTCGGGTGTCCAACGTTCCAGTGTCCCTATATCTGCTACTTAGGTTACCGGAATTCATTTACCGGAATTCATTCCTGCCACAATAAGTGCCCAGAATGATGGAAACCCATTCGATTTCAAAAATTGAGACTTTTTTAAAAACTTCAACCATTTTTCATTTCAAAACTAAACAACTTGCCAACCCCTAGGTGGTAAGTGTGGAACCATTGAATTGCCGGCCAAAAATCATGGGGAAGCCCTGATTTCGAGGTTTCTTATGCTCCTTTTAACAAATCTTGGCCCCAACAACCCAGCACAATTCAGCAAATGTAAACACAGTGGCCACATATAGATAACTCTTTGCCATAAAACGATAACGATAATTATCATCATATAATTTTTGTCAACATAAATAATAAAAACATTCGATAAAAGTCGATTTAAATTAAATTACACCCATGTAATTATACCACCCAAACACCAGGAGGCGCTGATGCGACGTAAAAGCTAGCGCTGAGAGGGTAGTCGGTAGAGGAGGATTTCTTCCCCCAACCGCTAGAGGGAAATGGAGGATAGTATAGGTAAGAGGGAAGAGAAGGAGAGAGGCAGGAGACGCTGGGATGTGGCAAGTTGTGTTGTTGTTGCCATGCATGCGAAAAATAAAACGAATGCATAAAGTAATTTGCGAAAAATAAAACGAATGCATAAAGTAATTACAGGTGTTCTCATTAAGAATACAATAGAAGGAACATAATGACCTGTCACAGAGCAGCGTTAAAGCCTCATACTGTGGACAGACTTATTTTTCTGGCCTTTAACCTTTAAAGCAATGGCTGTCTTGTTTGTTTATTTGTAATTTTGAAACTGAGAGTTTTCTTTGTTGACATTGTCAGAAACCTGAAGACTTCATGCATTACAGGCTTTAACATGTTCCTGAGTGCAAATTAACATTAGGTGGTCTCTTTTTTTTTTTTTTTTTTTTTTTTTTGATGTATGCCTAAATCAGATTATGTGCAATGTTGTGCATTTTGATTACCTCATGTGCAATATCCTGCATTTTGTTCACTTTCATTTTGAGCAATGTTCCTCATATTTGTGAAATGCTGTGTTGTAGCTTGTCACCCATGTATCTTTGTTCTGACGTTACAGATTGGTTAAATCAGCATCTGGTTTTGTCAACTTTCACTCGGGGACAAAAATCAGACTTCAAATTTGAAAGAAAAAAGATGTGCTAATTATCGTGAGAGATCGTCTGATAAGAAAAGTTGTATCGTAATAACAATTTTAGTCATATCGCCTAGGCCTACATATAGATGATTCCTGAAGTTGACAAATTAACTCTTTCCCTCTGTTAGCAGGTCTCTTCTAAGAAAACTATAGATTCCATGTATGATAGTAGTCATGTTTAGATGACGAATGCATCAATGAGGCATGTACAAATACCAATAGGATTTCTGATGCCATCAAACACATTCTGCCACACAACTTAAAAAGGAACAGAAGTCACTTGCAAGCAGGGAGTTATACAAAAAAAAAAAAAAATAGCCTCCAACTTGGAAGGAACAGGTTGTGCAGTTTTACGAAAACCCTGCTACATGTGTGCAAGGCCCATTTAAACAGTGGGAAACATACTGTATATGCTAAGTGTACAGAATAAAAGAACCATTGTTTTGCCTTCCTTATTGCAGCAATGTACCGCATCTGTCAAAAGTGCGTGCATAGTTATTTGCATGATTCCAAATGTGAGTTAGTGCTCCAGGCTGTTGTGCCACTCAAAGATTCTTACGCCCCTGAATATGTCATTAAGGGAAAGTACCTGTGCTGTATTCATTCATGTTTTTTTAACACTAGTTTACAGGATGCATTTCAACATATATCAATATGCTGTGTATGAGATAACGCGTTAAAAAAAAAATTCTCAGAGCCATGCTTTATTCGGAAGGTTTAACAGTTTTAAGAACTGAGAAAAGACCACTACACGAACATATGGGAATTTAACATACCACTGGTGACTCTCAGCACATGTAGGGTTCAGTGCCACTGCATCCTCACCAACCTTCTTTCCTAAGAGAGACATTTTTGTCAAACAGATTTAAAAAGAATGAACACCTACAGTGTGCAATGACAAAAGCTTCTACGCTTAGCAAGTGCTAGTGGCCATTAGCCCTAACCTCATCAAGCACTAAGGGGATTCTGTGAGATGTAAGCCAAAATGTTATTTAAGGATTAGGATAAGGATTTCATTTTTTACTCTTTATAATTGTAGCGACATGTCTTTTAAAGTTCTTCAGCGGTTTCAGACTGGCTGTGATCACACCAGTGGGACTTGCGTATCTTTCCAAGAGAGCATAGATCTGCTGTGAATATTGCTTTTTTTATGCCAAATCTGTAAGCTAGTAAAGTGTAAAGTAGATGTGAAATCGCCTTTTCTTTCCATTTAGTGCCATTTAGAGGATTTGTAGCTAAGTCCTGATTGTGCCTGAAGTGTTTAAACAGCGGATGTGATTTGTGTTTCTTTCTTTCTAACTTTCTACAACAGTATCAAAGTAATTACCATTCCAGGACTTGTGTCATTATGTAAGAGCACTTCAGGGCATTGACAATAAATGCTAAAGGTAAGATCATATTAACTCCAGGATAAATGATTCTGTATGGATTTAAGCACCACATATTCAATATGTAAAAAATTGTAATTGTAATATAGTGCTGGCCAAAAGTATTGGCACCCTTGCAATTCTGTCAGATAATGCTCACTTTCTCCCAGAAAACTGATCGCAATTACAAATGCTTTGGTAGAAATATCTTCATTTATTTTGTTAGCAAAAACACATAAGACAATGGGGGGAAAAAATTAATCGTTATCATTTTACACAAAACTCCAAAAATTGCCCGGACAAAAGTATAACAGCACCTGTTACTTACCTGTGGCTCATATCAGGTGAAGGCACTAACTAAATCACACTTGCATCCAGTTAAAATGGATTAAAGTTTATTCAACCTCTGTCCTGTGTCTTTGTGTGTACCACATTGAGCATGGAGAAAAGAACAAAGATCAAAGAACTGTCTGAGGACTTCAGAAGCAAAATTGTGAGAAAGCATGGCAATCTCAAGGCTACAAGTCCATCTCCAAACACTTGAATGTTTCGGTGTCTACTGTACGCAGTGTCATCAATACTGTAAGTGTAACAACCATGGCACTGTGGCTAACCTCCCTAGATGTGGACGGAAACGAAAAATTGACGAGAGATTTCAACGAAAGATTGTGCGAATGGTGGATAAAGAAGTTCAAGCTGTCCTGTAGTCTGAGGGTAAAACAGTGTCAACCCGTACTATCTGTCGCCAGCTGAATGAAAAGGGACTCTATGGAGGGATGCCCAGGAAGAACTCACTTCTAACCCAGAGACATAAAAAAGTTTGCCAAAACTTACCTGAGAAGGCCAAAAACATTTTGGAGGAATGTTCTCTGTTCAGATGAGACAAAAGTAGAGATTTTTAAAAAAAAAACATCAACATATAATTTACAGGAAAAAATTAGGCCTTCAAAAAGAAGAACACGGTCCCCACAGTCAAGCGTGGCGGAGCTTTCCTGATGTTTTGGGGTTGCTTTGCTAACTCTGGCACTGGACTGCTTGACCATGTGCATGGCATTATGAAGTCTGAAGCCTACCAACAAATTTTGCAGCATAATGTAGGGCCCAGTGTGAGAAAGCTGTGTCTCCCTCAGAGGTCACGGGCCTTCAAGTAGGACAATGACACAAAACACACTTCAAAAACAATTAGGAAAGGGTTTGAGAGAAAGCACGGAAGACTTCGTAAGTGGCCAGCAATGAGTCCAGACATGAATCTCATAGAACACCTGTGGCAATGAGTCCAGACATGAATCTCATAGAACACCTGTGGAGAAATTTGAAAATGGCAGTTTGGAGAAGGCACCCTTCAAATCTCAGACCTGGAGCAGTTGGCCAAAGAAGAATGGTCTAAAATTCCAGCAGAGCATTGTAAGAAACGTATTGATGGATACCGGAAGCGGTTGTTCACATTTATTTTGTCTAATGGTTGTGCTACCAAGTATTAGGCTGAGGGTGCCAATACTTTTGTCAGGCCCATTTTTTGAGTTTTGCGTAAAATGATTTAATTTTTTTTTCATTCTCTTTTTTTTTCATTGCAAGCAAAATAAATGAAGATATTACTACCAAAGCATTCGTAATTGCAATCATTTTCTGGGAGAGATTTAGCATTATCTGACAGAATTGCAGGGGTGCCAGTACTTTTGGCCAACAGTGTATAAGACAGCATAAAAGAGACAATATAAGTACCAGTTTCCGCATGATTCTTCTTTTCCTCAAGCGTACCGCTGATGTCATGAACATCACAATGTGCTCTAATTAGTCGCCAAAGAAATGCAGAGCTCTGTCCGAACTAGAGAGATATCAATGCTTAGTGACTGAAAATATCGGAAAATGGACCAGAAGTTCATATCTGGTCATGTTAACAAACCTCCTCTCGTTGCGTTGTTAAGATGTGCAGACTCTCTCTTTTCTCAGCCTCTGTTCCTTGATGCAAAGAGTCGACTCTCTCAAGTAAACAAGTCAACTTGTCTGTTGTCTCACGCCTTTCCTCCCACTGTTCATCATCGCTTTGTACCTCTTCATCTGAGTCTGTCAGTGCAGTTATGTACCTGTAAAATATGTGATTACTTGGAGGATTTGAAATGTCTTTGCAGCTTTGCAAGTCGTCAAAAGCACAGTAAGAAGAGCTGAAAATAATATTTGTTATTGAGCTCTGTGCGTGGGAATCAAGAACACAGTGCTGTGTAAGCCTAAAACTAAACTTACTTTAATGCTGTCAATGGTTATTTAGAATTTAGACCTTTGTTTACCAACAGAATATGTTCTCATTAGAAGAGCAACCAAGTACAGAGAACACAAGGGACAAGGAGAGATCTCAAAAGAGTTCAGCAAATCTCTTTGGTTACCCTGCAAAAAACACCTCTGTTACCATGCTTACTTCAGCAAGTCTTTGAGCATGCACCCTAGCTTATTCAGAATGTAGCAGCAGACTGGGCCGATAGGAAACTTCCATCTGTAACAATCATTGATTGATTCAAACAGGGTCTTTTCTGACTGGATATCCGCCCTGTGCTCCGTCGCGGGTCGCTGGCTGGGTGCCGGTGTATCAGCTGGGTGCATCGGCGGGGGACCCTGCCCTGCCCTGGGCTTGGTGGGCTGCTGGGGGTCCCGTGGCGTGCCATGCCGGTTGGGGGGCTGTGGCTCGTGGTCCCGGCAGGGGTGGGGTTTGTGGTGCGTCCCCTCTTGCCATCCCTGAAGGCTGGTAGATGGGTGCGCGGGTGGCCCGGGGGACCAACCTGGATCCCGGAGGCGGGGGGGGGGGGGGTGGGGGGGGGGGGTGATGGCTCCTTTGCTGGGCTGTGGGAGGAGGGAAGGGCTGCGCTGAACCCCAACCCCCAAAACTGCCATATGCCAAAAAATACCTGCCATATACCAAAACACCTGTCATTTGTCAAAAAACTGCAATCTGCCAAAGGATATTTTGCCATATGTAAAAAACTGCCATATGTCAAAAAACTGCCATATGCCAAAAGCCATTTTGCCAAATGCAAAAACAACTGCCATATTCAAAAACAAAAACAAAAAAAACAGCCATTTTGCCATATGTCAAAACAACTGCCACATGCTAAAAAATGCTGCCATATGCCAAAAGCCATTTTGCCATATGTCAAATAAACTGCCATATGCCAAAAGCCATTTTGCCATATCTCAAAAAAACTGCCAAATGCCAAAAGCCATATCTCAAAAAAAAAAACATAAGCAAAAACAACTGCCATATGTGAAAACAAAACAAAAAAAACTGCCATTTTGCCATATGTCAAAAGAACTGCCATATGCTAGAAAAACTGCCATATGCCAAAAGCCATTTTGCCATATGTAAAAAAAAAACTGCAATATACTAAAAGCCATTTTGCCATATGTCAAAAAACTGCCATATGCCAAAAAAATTGCCATATGCCAGAAGCCATTTTGCTATATGTCAAATACCATTTTCCGTTCTCGCTGTCTGTCCAATTGTGCAATGCCCCCTTTAGTCCATTCAGTACTTTTACTAAAATCAAACTACGATTGTATATATTTGAATATCAAAAGCCCAAAGATTCCCATGATGGATGTTGGACAAGATAAACAAGAAGCTGCTGTTTTCAAAGGAGACTGCAAGTTGATCAGGCTTGCCTGTTACTAAACAATATTCTCATGCTTAAGTCAACAGCTCTCCAATGACATGAATGCATTTGAAAAAAAGGGGGAAAAAAGAAGCTGTAATGTCCTTGAGCTACAGCAGAATGACGTCAATGAATGCAGCAGGTACTGTTCTGAATTACAAGTTTCTACAAGAAGTTTAAATGAAGCCTCTGACAGCTTGGCACACATACATGCTGATTGATGTTTTTTATTATTATTAAGGGAGTTGGCACTCTAGAAGCTGTGGTAACATAAGGAAGAACTATAACTTGACAATATTATCTGACAATATTGAGCATTTTTGCCATTTGATCTAATCAGAATCAATGGGTAAATTGTGCAATAGGCTCCCTCAGTGGGAGAGCAGTATAATCCCTAAAGGGGTGGAATTTTATCCCTTTATCGTTCCTACTCTCCCCACACCCTTGGACCACACAAATAACATGGCAGAACAAATTACTTCATTAGAAAAGGTAAGGATGATGTGATTTCAATAATCTCGGTATACGATGTTGGCAAAAGCATATCTTAAATCCTGCGAGTAACATGGCAACTAGAGACCTTACAGACTGACATTTTGTTTGCTACTAAGTTAACCAACCACTAACAATGATCTCAAACGCAGCATCTGCATTTCAACTACACCTACTAAACTGAATATTCAATGTCTACATGTGTGTAAGATGACAAACAAATCCTAGTGTGAAGTTTTAAATGGGTGGGGAGGAGCAGTCCGACAGTGATTTAAGATTCAGTGACACATACAGGTATTTTGTGATGTCCTCTTGGCACTGCTTGTACATTAGTTCTTCAACAAAGTAGCACAGGTCCAATCAGGTTAAGTAATCGAAGGAACACCCAGGAAGAACATTCTGCCCAACTGCAAAAGACTTAAAAGCCTGACTTAATCCCAACCATTCAAAAAGTGAGTGTTTTTAGAGAATACATTTGAATGGCTGTTTATGTTGCAGAGGCTGAAGTCAAGGCATTTGGCTGTTAATATAGATGAAGAATAAGCATGGGGTCCTTCATGAGGCTGCTGTTTACACTAGTTTCTTGACAGTTCTCAATGCCTTTGTTAAACACTGTGAATACATTCATAGTTGTTTTTTGTTTTTGTTTTAGCTTTACATATGATACTAGTACACATTAAACGTGAGAACTTATAGGTACCCCATGATAAGATTTACGATACATGGGTCATGATAACGATGATCTTACAGTATAGCGAATCGGCGATACAACAATTATCGATACATGGGTCAGGAAATCATTCTGGGATATTCTACAAGACAACTACTAAACAGAAAAAACATCTCCTGTAAATTGGAATAAGTTTATCAACAGTAGACATGCAATCCAATTGAAGTGGAAGGGTGGCATCCCTCCCACTTCATACGAATTGGACGTCTATGGTCGTCAGTGACAACCAATGGCAGGCAAAGAGCTCATTTTAGCGCATTTACAGGTCACGTCCTGTTGATTTTGTGTTACTGAAAAGGAAGTGACTAACAATGTCCCTAAATGGATATGAAGTGACACAAATCAACAGGAAGTAACCTGTAAATGCCCACAAAAGACTGTCGGTGAATGCGCTGGTTTCAGTGCCATTGACAGCGCTAGACGTCCAATCCAGTCAAAATGAATTGGATGTCTAGTAAGGGAGTTCTAAAAAAATTTATTATTAGATGCATCGCGATTCAACACGTGACGATTTGATTACGATTCATAAAGGTTAAAAAACGATGATTTTCCCTCATAACTTTATGACAGCCGCTTGTAGCGGAACGAAATTCAAGACACGTGTACCGCCCGGACACCTTTAACGTATGCACACACAACGTTATGATGGATGCTGCCGGTTACTGAGCGAGAGATTTATTCCTTTTCAAAAGACTGGAAAATAAAATTGTGTTTAAAATAAATTTGTGTATGAGACAGCCAGGGACCCGGCGGTCGCGCTTCTGTGCCAAAGGTATTTTTTGGAGTGAGAGGGGAAGAGAGATAGTTCATTGCTCCTTGTCTTTCAGATGTCCAGCAGTAGTTTCAAGTCATGTCAATTTAAAAATGTCCTGAGTGTGTTGCTAAGACCCCTGTGCGTCTATAAGAGATGAGTACACAAACCCTCTTGTACTGGTTAGCCTTTATTGTTGTTGTTTTTGGGATGTTAACAGTTAGCGCCTAGCGCTAAGCTAATTAGCTAATTCGCTAACGTGTATTTCATATGCAGAACGTGTAAAACCATGATTAAGTTCAGTGGTAACACTACAAACATGCGAAATAGTACAGAAATCTGTGAAAACAAAGTATAATGGTTAAAAGAAGTCTTATTTCTAAAGACACTTTGTTTCCAGAAAATGTGGAATTCATTCCACCTATGTAAATGTTATTGTATTGTTGAGAGAAATAATTACTGCCTTTAAAATGGTTAATGTTTTTGCACTTTCTTGTAAAAAAATTAAAAAGCAGCTTAAGGGCAGCTTTTTGTTGTATGGGCACGTTTCCATCGTTGAATCATTCGGATATTTTAAACAAATAACGGACATAAATTTGTTTTGCTACTTTATTAATTAGTAATGTACGATGCAGGAGGAAGCGTCTTCTGAAGATAGTACACAAGAAAGTCCGCAAACAGTCTGCTGAAGATATGCCAACAAAGCACATGGATTACTGGAATCATGTCCTATGGTCTGATGAGACAGGCAGGCTTTCTTGTGTACCGTCTTCAGAAAAAGCTTTCTCCTGGGGTGACAACCATGCACACCAATTTGATGTAGAGTGCAGCGTATGGTCTGAGCACTAACAGGCTGATCCCCCAACTCTTCAATCTCTGCAGCAATGCTGACAGCACTCCTGTAACGAGTCATATGACATTTTGGAGGAAAAATGACACGAAGTACTCAATTTGGACATTTAGGGATGTACGTACAGTGCTGCTCAAAAGTTTGTGAACCCCCTCAACATTTTGGAATTTTCTATTATTTCAACCTGATTTCCTAATCAATCAATTCAGTAGTTTTTTTTTTGTTTTTTTAACAGTTGTGTTGTCGAGACTAAATTAAAAAGAGTTTTCATCAACTGATGAAGGTGCAAAATTGAACTGTTTGGTCACAACCAAAACCGCCATGTCTGGCGAAAAGTCAACACTGCATACCACCAAAAGAACCTTCTCCCAACAGTGAAGCATGGAGGTGGGAATGTCAAGATCTGGGCTTGCTTTTCATCCTCAGGACCTGGACAACTCCACATAGTCCAGGGAATCATGAATTCTGAGGAATATTGTCAAATCCTAGAACATAACCTGACGCCATCTGTTTTGAAGTTAAAGCTTGGCAGAAGGTGGATCATGCAACATGATAATGATCCAAAGCATTCCAGCAATACAACCAAGGAATGGCTGAAAAAGAAAAAGATTCGTGTTCTGGACTGGCCCAGTCAAAGTCCTGACCTAAATCCCATTGAAATGCTGTGGCGGGACCTGGAGCGAGCAGTTCATGCCAGACGCCCATCAAACCTCTCTCAACTGACTGCGTTCTGCAAGGAAGAATGGGCAAAAATCCCCCAAAGTAGATGTGAGAGGCTGATTAGTCACTACAGAAACCGTTTGGTTGAGGTAATCTCTGCAAAAGGAGGCGCAATATCCTATTAACTGAAGGGGTTCACATACTTTTGCACACATGATATCTGAGTTTTTCTTAAATCAACCACTTTTGTTAAATAAAGAATGACAATATAACTATTTCTTTTGTTTCAGTCCATTATTTGGAATGTCAGTATTGTGGATTTGGGTATAACTTAACATTTAATAAGGTTATTTTAGTTTTTTTTACAAAAAATCTGACCATCGCTGTGGGGTTCACAAACTTTCGAGCAGCACTGTAGTTTCTAAGGGGTGTACTCACTTTTGTTGCCTTGGGTTTAGATATTAATGGCTATATTTTGAGTTGTTTTGAGGAGAAAATAAATTAACTCTACTATATAAGCTGCACACAGACTGCTTTTCATTGTGTCAAAGTGTCATTGTGTCGGTGTTGTCCCATGAAAAGATATAAATATCTGCATAATGCGAGGGGTGTACTCACTTTTGTGATACACTGTAAGTGCTCCTAGTGTATAAAGGCCCATCTGAGGCAACTTCATTTTTTTGTTGACATTTTTCTGTACTAAAACCCTATTTTTGACTTAAAAGGACTGAACGTAAGCAGAATAGGTTTTCAGCATACTTTACATGTGTAGATACATGCAGTACAGATATGGCATGTGGAGTTGCTCATAAAATGTTAGCACTAAGCAGTTTATGTATTTTATTTGATTTGTACTTATTATGCATTTTCTTCTAATTTGTATGGATGCAGTACCTGTGTGTCACAGCAAACAACAAAGTTTCTTTAAAATTTGAACAAAGTTAACAAGCATACCATGCGTCCCAAAATGTCAATACTCACCCTCCCTCACTTTCCGCTTCTTCAGAGCTACGGCCACCTGCTGCGGCTCCAACAATGCTGCTTCCAGCCCTTTTCCTTCGTATAGGTGTGGTCCTGTGGAGAGGAGCAACTCGATGGATCTCCGCTCTATCGCCTCCTCTTAGCTCTTCAGCAACGTGACCATGTCGCATCGGCAAGGAATTTTTCAATGCCTTCATTTCATCCTTCAACTCCGACACACACTGAAGAAGAGCCTCAAGGCGGTCCATTACTGCCATCTGATCGCCAGATATACCGGGACTAGCGATTAACGTCATGCCGGTCGCAAGTTCATTATTAGTGTGCAGGTAGCGCGCTGGCAAAGAGGCTCTCCGTCTTGTCTTGTAGCCCTGATAACACGCAACAGCCAGACCAATGCCCGCCACTCCAGCCAAGGCTCCCAGAATTAGGACTTTGCTGTCTGTTTGAGACATCCTGGAAATCTGAATATAAAGGACACATTTGGGTTACTAATTGTGGAGATGGAGGAGGAAAATTGACACCAATTCAATCAGTAGAAAAGATTATTACAGGTAGAGAGAGACTGATATATCGGGCCGATATTTGGAAATTTGACATATATCGGTATCTGCCGACCGGTTGATATGAAAAAGTCCATATAAAACTAGGGATTGCGCCATTGTTCAGAGGATCGGAATCGGGTGAAAAGGATCAGGTTTTTAATTAAAAAATATATATATTAGGGCTGTCAAACGATTAAAATTTTTAATCGAGTTAATTACAGCTTAAAAATTAATAAATCGTAATTAATCGCAATTCAAACCATCTCTAAAATGTGCCATATTTTTCTGTAAATTATTGTTGGAATGGTAAGATAAGACGGATATATACATACAACATACTGTACATAAGTGCTGTATTTGTTTATTATAACAATAAATCCACAAATGGCATTATTAACATTCTTTCTGTTTAAGTGATCCACGGATAGTAAGACTTGTAGTTCATAAAAGATAAATGTTATAGTTACAAGTTATAGTAATTTTATGTTAAAACCCCTCTTCATATTTTCGTTTTAATAAAATTTGTACAATTTTCAATCAAAAGTAGAGTTAATATAATAATAAGAAGAATAAAAATAACAATAATAAGAATTGAGTGACCAAACTCTGAGTAATGCCAGTTCACTTTGCATTGTTGTTTAGCTGTGTGAGAATAGGGCCTCATTACTACAGACTGAAGTGCTTTTTTCTTTTTGTGAACATTATTCACTAAATGATACTTCTGTTTATTGTGAAGGAGTTGCAGAAGCTTATGCCAATAAACGGCGCAGCCCAAAGAACGCCTGTGTCCACTCGCCTTTATAACAGATGTACTGTATCTCTGTGCATATCTTACCCAAAATACAACAAGACACACATAATTGCCACTAAAAGAAAGCAAAATTACCAAAATATGTGTGGAGCACAAAGCAACAGCATAAACGTCTCACAACTATTAATTCTCCCACTATTAGAAGGAATAACATTAGTATGGAACGGCCCTGCGCTGCCCCCAAGCGGCCGGTGGCATTCTCTTCACTCTTAATGTCCATAAACGGCGTCATTGAAATCTGTTTGAGGCAATGCGAGAGCGGCTCATTCGGTGCATGCTTTAATTGCGTCAAATATTTTAACGTGATTAATTTAAAAAAATAATTTATGCCCGTTAACGCGATAATTTTGACAGCCCTAATATATATATGCTTTTCTGCTTCATGCTCGTACAGCCTCACTCTCCCTCCAGCTGCTTTTCTTGGTCAACAGTGCACTGCAAGTTTTGCTTGTTAAAGATGAGTGACAGGCGTTGAAGCTTTGATCTTGCCACAAAAGCTTGGCAGCGCTACCTCCAAAGACGACAAATGTGTCAATCGTCGTTTAGCTTGTTAAACACTAATGTGCTGTGGCAACTCATTAAGTGTGTGTACAAGGCTGTTCTCAGCACTGAAAGGATTTGACTGTAGTCATCAATGAATCATTTATTAAAGAAAGTATTTTTCTATGTTATTCTTGTTTAAAGGGATCCACGGATAGAAAGACTTGTGGTTCTTAAAAGATAATCGTTATTATGAATTAGAATAATTTGATATCGAAACCCCTGTTGATGTTTTTGTTTTTACACAATTTGTAAAATTAGTTTAACTAGTAGGTCACCATTGTTGTTGACGTCACAGGGCGGTGACGTCACATGGTTACGCTGTCGGGCTTCCGGAGTATGACTCGAGTGACAGAAAAATGTCATCTGTTCAACCCTTTCAATTTGAACCCGAGAGGAACATTAATGAGCATGACAGCACTGTCAATATTTCACCAAACGAGCAGCATAAGCAAAATGAACAGGAAAGACGGTATGAGACGAAAGTAGGGGGAAAAAAACGGTGTTCTGCCAAAATGTGCCACACCGGCAAAATGTCCACAAGAGGCAAATTGGACACCCAAAGTACTACCGGGTTTCAGCTTGTTTTGTTTAGATCAGGGGTGGGCAAACCGGTCCTCGAGGGCCGCAGTGGGTCCTGGTCTTTGTTCAAACTTATTCAGCACAGACAGTTTAGCCAATGAGGTATCAGTGGAAACAAGAAGCACCTGACTGAAATCTACTGATTGCACTTGTAAGAAAACGGATTGGTGAAAAGCTGTCCTCATGATGGGTATGAACAAAAACCCGCACCCAATGCGGCCCTTTGTGGAACAGTTTGCCCACCCCTGGTTTAGATGCATACAGACAAAACATACTAATGATGCCTTAAGAAAATACTTAACCGTAATAATCAAATAAGGGTGGTTTAAATATGCTGCGTGAATAATGTGGTCAATAGATCAACAATCTGGTTCAATGTTAGCACAGTAAAGCACAATGTTTAAAAGTATGAGAGGGAAACACATGTAAAAAGAATTTTGAGGCAATGAAAAGGTCATAAAAGACTCAATAAAAACACAAATAGCAAGTACTTGTCGCTTTTAACCAATGAGCATGTGTTGGAAGTCTCGCCGCGTATTAGGAATTGCAGTAACCCGGTAGTATTCGTCCGGTGACAGTGACAATCTACGTCATCACCCCGAGCGTCCATTGGGCGCTTAAAGCACGGTGCCTTCCGTAGGTCAAAACATGTAGTAAATATTATAGATTTTTAAATCAAAGGCAATATTTTATGTGTTCCTAATATATTTTAGTAAAAGAGAAAAATTGTGGCTTATCAGAGCCTACAAGTCTTTAAGTCCGAGGTTCCGTTTAAAAATAATTCGCATTATGAAGGCGGTACGGTGGGTCAGTAACATGTTTTAAAACTTTTTCTTGGAACAACACTTTTTTCCGGGAAGCTAATTATTTAAAACTTTTTTTTCAACTTAATATAAGATGTTTCTGAGTCTAGAAAATTCGGGCACTTCTGGAGCTATTATTTTATATTTGTGTGATTCAATAAACATGCTTTAGGCATAACAATGAAGTTCGGTGTTTGCGTTATTCTATTTTTTAAGCCGATTTTTACACTTTTACTGCGAATGAATACTGGCTCCAAAAATCGATTATCGGCCCCTCCAACTACTAATAATCGTTATCAGTCCTGAAAAACTCGGTCGATCTCTACCCACAGGTGTTATTACAAACTGCAATAAGTGTAACATTAGTCACAACTGCCAAACGTGCCTCCCAAAAAATCTAGAGTATTCTAGGTTTTTAGCAGGTGGAGGAGCCATGTTGAAATACTTTGTTCTGATGGAGTTGTAAGAATAACACATCATGAATACGTTAATGTCGATAAATCAAAAAAGAAAACGTATGTCAAACACCTGCATCATCATCTAAATTGTTAAAATGGAATGCTGAATCTAAACATGAAACACTGTGAGAGCTAATTAGCCAGCATACAGCAGTCCGCCTGTTTGTCAAAGACAATGTTTCTGCCTTGAGTTTAAAAAAAAAAAAAAAAATTATATACCTACAGCTGTAATCTGACGTGTGCTGTTAGCTGGTTTCCCAGTCAAGGACGTAAACAAAGTTACTGGCCCTGTTTAACACTGTTGTGAACACGGAGCATAACGACAATCAATTTTGCAATACACATCCTGTTACTTCAAACACAAAACAAATGTCGATGTTATTGTAGATCTGAAGATTAACAAGGAAACGCCTGCATGGAATCGGTTAGTCCAGGTCTGTGGTGCATCAAACAAAACAGTCCGTACAGTTTCGAGGCAGTAAATATTGGTTCCGCATAGCAAAACTGCGAATATTATTGTTTTTTAAAAATATTTTTTATTTTTATTTTTATATTAACACATTTATACAATTTTACAAAAAAAAAAAAAAAAAAAAAAAAAAAAAAAACGGGCTTACAAAATTGCAACATTTTACAAGAAAAACACGAATAACACTCTACCATAATATATAACTTCCTACTTGCTTGCCATATGTTTGTATTCATACACACGTGCGGATATTATTGTTATTCCACTGGCCAGCATATTTTCAGTTGTCAAGTTTTTTTTTTTGTTTTTTTTAAAAAAATGATTCTATACTATTTTTAGTCGTTGATTTCAAATCTGGCTTCATTTTTTTCCTTCAATTGGAATTTATATATTTATAAATATTAGAATTTTCATGTATTTTCACCCAATACCAGTTTAACTTTTCAGTCTTTTGCGTAGTCAAACACATTTTTGTGAATCGTTGTCAACATTAGCTTGTCACAGTTGACCGATTTTCACAAATTGGAACACTTTGGCAGCAGTGCAGTCCAGTATATCAAATGTCACATTGTCCCTATTGTTGGTCCCTCCTGTCTCTGCATTTGTCTAAAGCATGGCATAACAGGTATTAACTTTCTACACATTGTTACATTTGAGCTACTTTTTAAGTGCCAGACTGCCAGCTATATGCCCACTTTAAAAAAAAAAAATGCAAAATTACATTTTTACTTATTTGCACACAAAAAAAAAGAGAGAGAAAGAGAGGAAGAGTGTAGTTTTGCAAAGGGACGGCAGGGACATATAACTACCAACTTTTCAGGATGCTCAAATTGTCCCCACCAACTTTTAAGCCACCTTATTCGCATTATATAGTGAGTTAAATTCTATGGGCAATTTAGATTGTCTTCCCATATGTTGTAAGGATAGAATAGACTTTCCATTATTAAGTGAATTATTTTCATTGTGCTCGGACTTACATTTATCCCTTTTCACTTGCTGAATGTGCCGGTCCATTTTTTCCCACTCAAAGGCACGTTTGATTGGCTAATGACTTGAACACAACCCGGTCACAACTCCTCCACGCCCTTCGAAGAGGAGGGATATTACAATTTTTTTTTTCGGCCAGCACAAGGCACTGTAGATAATGTAAAAAGACGTCAATGTTTACCAAAAGTCCAACCTGCATCATAGTTAGCATAGCATTAATCTGTGTGAACTTGCTATCTTGCAAAACTACAGAAGAAGAAACAACAACGAAGTCAAGCTAGCCGTCCCTCATTTGGATCATTGTTTGCATTATGTGCATTACTGTAATGCAGTACTTCTCAAATAGTGGGGCGCGCCCCCCTGGGGGGGCGCAGAGCGATGCCAGGGGGGGCGCATGTGTCCTCGGGGAACATGCTTTTTTCTTTTTTTTTGCCGGACTGGAATAAAGTGTACTTGCACATCCACTCAGTGGGTGGCAGTGGCGCTTTCATTTTCAGAGTGCGTGCAGTATTTTTGAACTAAGGAAGAGCACTCAGCACACAGAAAACAGACATGAAGAGCAGTACGCCGCCGCCGTTTTCGAAAGCCGTTTTCCGACCGGACTCACTCACACAGCGACCCACTGTCTTGTCCGGTTCTCACGTCGCCGCCCGAGAAGTGCCATTTTCGGCTTGGGATCGTCACGACGACCGCCCTCACCTACGGTTCTACCTCGGCCGCCGAGAATGCGCTTTTTTCGGGCCGTTTGCCTTTTAGCTTTGACTTTTAATACAGTGGGGTGATGAGGAAAGACTACTGTTTACTGTGTCTGAAAATAATTATAGCGGACTGCCAGAAGCCAAATCATTTAAGACGCCACTTAAAGACATTCGACCCCAATCTCATAGATAAGCCGCTTGATTGTTTTTCAGCGAAAACGTGCCGAATATTGCCAACAATAGTCCTGCTTTGTCAGTGTTATATCAGTAAACCAGTGAGCGTTGTTAGCATGCTCATTGCATAATGACTCCACACCATTGCAAAGGAGGTAATACTGAGTGTGAGCAGCAAAAATAAAAACTGTCCTTCTGTCCAAGGACACTCTTTTTTTCCTTTATTCATTTTTGTTTTTTCGGTCAATTTTTTTGGCATATTGTCCTCATGAGTAAATGTTTCTAATCAATTTGAATTTGTTATTATTTACGGATTTTATTACATTTTATTTTTCTGTATCAAATGGTCAAAAATACCTTGAGTGTATTTTTACAGTTTGAATGTGACTTTTTTTTTTTTTTTAATTCAGGCAAATTGATGCACGTCAAGTCTTCTCTGTTACAAACAAAACAATGTTAATAAAGTTATACTTTATTATAAGTTGATCTGTTACTTTTTTTCTTTATTAGAAAAAAAGGACACAATGTTAGGCAGATGCGTATTTATAATAGTAATTTTATAGACGAAGTATACTATTTACAGTGGTGGCGGAGAGTTTGGGGGGGCGCGAAACATTTACGTCTTGCTTGGGGGGGCGTAACAGAAAATAATTGAGAAGCACTGCTGTAATGCAACGTGGTGGTGGCTTTAGAGTGCAAGTCCCAAGAATGGGTCCACTTTAGAGGGACACTGAAATGAACATGAACTTACATGAAAAAAAAATCTGTGAAATGGAAATCACACATTGGAATTTCATGTGAGTACTTTGGTTCGATTCTTGGGGTTGTCTAGGATGCCTCAGATGTAGATCGGTCCAGGATATCTCAGGTTTTTTTTTTCCCAAATCACTTTTATATTACAATACTTTAGTTTCAGTCTAGGGGTGCTCCAGTGTCCCCCAGAAGTGGACCCATTCTTGGATAGCTCCGCATTTTTTAGTAAAGGGACTTGAACTTGTTTCTTTAGTAGTTTTTGAACACAACATTGTATCACATGAACCAATTCACAAAAAAAGTTTATTTAAGTCAATACAGAGTTATTTTTGCTTTGATCATTTCGCCTATCAGTTAATTGGGTTCAAATCCGCGAGAAATGTGGCCCTGACCCCCGTTTAATAATGTTTGGTCTTATTAATCATCCATCCCTAGCAAAAAGTGTTCATGCAGGTTATGCTGATATCATTCCTACCAATGTTGAGACCAAACCTACGCCCTTGAGAGAGAGAATAAGAGAGAGAGCGAGAGAAAGCTTACAGATTTGGATTTAGCACCCAAACATTTTTAGGAACAAATAATGCAACATGTTTTTGGTTAACTAGTGTTGTAATCATCATTATTATACAACAAAGCATGCTTACAAAGCTCATTTCTCACTTCAGTTTGGGAAAAAAAAGTTGTTACCGCTTCATTTTTCCGTCTACATAGTGTTAATGATTTTTCACACAAAAGGATGCTGACCTTTTCATGAACAAAAAAAAAAGACTTTTATTATTTTGCAGTAAATATAGTCACTTACCTCTGCAATTTCCGTCTCCTGCTTTCTGTTCAAGGGACACTGACTGTATGTGCTGACCAAAAGCTTATTATCACATCAACCTTGGACCTGTAGTCAGTGCAGCCCTCAACAAAGTTTATTCAAGCATTATAAATAAAGTGAATGGAGGACAGGATTTGGCTGAATATTAATTTTCCTGTTTGGGAGTTGTTGTTTTTTTATATATAAAAAGAATGTGTAACTTTACTAAGCAACAGGTTAGAGGATCACAACAGGTTGAATGCAGCTTGAAGTTCTTTTACATAATGGTGTACGCTATGTGCAGTTTCTCTCAAGCAGTTTGAACAGAGTATTGTTCTTTTGTCCACAACCTGCATTCTGCCAGCAGCGAACAAAAACCTTCCTGCAATGTTAAAGCCTGGTTGTGAGTGGCTTTCTGCTCTACGTTTGTTCTTCAGGCCTTGATATAGCGATAAGTGGGGGCGTGTACAGTTGTGGCCTTGTTCCCATTAGGTCAAATGCAACAGATAAGTAGATACTGTCAACACTAATTTCACCATTGCACACACATCTGCTCAAATACACATTCTGCACTGGAACACATGAAGTGGCCATAGATTTTCTTTATTGCATGCAAAACCACACTACATTTAACAAACCATGCATGTGAAAAAAAGAGTGTGACTAAAGGTCACACAACCACACACCCCCCTTCGCATCGGGAATATAGGCAACTTCAGCATCTGTTGTATGGAGGGTTGTAATTATCTTGTTTAACTAAAATTACAGAAACTTCAGTAGTGCTACTGATTTGACATTTTTTTTGAGTAAAGTTTTGCTCACTTGCTTGCACTCCATCTATCAAAACTTGAGTTCAGATACAAAAAATGAAGGGTGGATATTCTTGGGTGTAGTGCACCCTTCTAAACTTGACATCAGTCTGGTTGCTAATGTTTGACAGTCACTGCCCTCTAGTGTATGTTATAAAATTTCACTTTCCTGTTTTGAGAATAAAAACAACTTTTAATGTTATTGATTTCTGCATTAGATTCATACGAATTAATGTGCAGTTCTACAATTTTTGACCAAATTGCACAATTTACTCATCAAAAATTCCAGAATGGTAAGGGGCATAAAAGTTGTATACAGAATTTGCCAAAAACTTAGTTTCCCCAAAATTCGCCAAAAACTGTCCCATTCATTTCTAATGGGACACCATTGACAGCAATGTACGTCCAAATTTCCCATTCATTGTCAATGGCAGGAAAGCATACGTAGGTCCTTGTCATTTTTTACAACGATTGTTTACAATGACCGCCCATTGACATTCAACAGACCATTGACTGCCATGCACGTCTATGCCATTGACGGCCATGTTCGTCCAAATTTCCCATAAATTTTCTAATTTTGATCAAAAACCTACCATTACAGCCCACTGACATTCAACTGGTACCCAAGTAAGTCGATGCCATTGACGGCATTGCAACAGCCGTGTCCCTCAAATTCCCAGATAAACAGGAATGTGACCTGATATCAATGGGACATGTTCCCCAAATGTCCCCAGATCAACAGGATGTGTCATGTAAATCTCCCCAATTCAAAATGAAGTGATCTGATATCAGCAGGAAGTGACCCAACATCAACAAGATGTGTTCCAAACATTTCCCCAAATTAACAGAAAGTGACCTGATATCTACAGGAAGTGTCCCCGAAATGTCCGTAAATCAACTGGGCGGGTCTTAGATCTGTATCTACCACAGCAAAGCTCCATCGTAATTTCTCCAGAAATTGCAGTTTCTAGTTATAAATAATATTTGTACTTTTCCTGTAATGTACATAAGTAATATTTAAGTTTTGTTTGAGAACATTTTTCCTTCCAAATTTAAATTTTAGAGTGTCCATTTAGTTATATTTGTGAATGACTGTTTTTCTCTCTATGATTGGCATATGATCAATTCAAAGTGTACCCCATCTCTTGACCAGTCAGCCATTGCCAGTTAATGACGTCATGTTTTTATGAACAACATACAATTCTTGGGATTTGTTCTGTAAATGAATTTATGCATATTATTTTTTTATTTTCTACATTTTTAAAAAAAACGTCTCTATATTATTATTATTATTTTCTAAACACGAGAGGTGCCGGATCTGCCCAAATAAGTCCAGGAACACAGGGAGGCCAAAATCAAGAGGTGCCGGATCCTGTTCCGGCAGGATCTGGCACAAATTAACTCCTGCAGTCAGCTGAGAGGAGCTATGGCACCCCCACGACCCTACTGTTGAGAAGCAGGGCGGGTAATGGATTGATGGATGGGCCTTTGGTGCCAACCAGCCGCAACGACTCAATTTAGCCAACAGAGGGAACCAAATAACATTATATGATCATTTTAAACTTCCTGCTTGTAGGCGTGTGCACAAGTCAAGTCTTTAAATAAATATCTTGGGTTCTACTTCTACAGGGAGCAAAAGATGGGGTCAGGGTTTTGACCAATCACATAAAATTCCATCGTGGTCATGGGTGGGGTTGGTAAAAGATGAGGGTCATACACTTTTCACTGACCTGTGAGCTTTAGGCACAATTCATCAGCAAGCCCATGTATCTTTTCCTGCAAAGGTGAATCTGTTTGGGCACTTGTATAATATCTCACTTATTTAAAATAGACCAAAACACAAGCGGCAACCATTAATTTTTAGTTTTACATCAATGATAAAGAGCTCAATAATATAAAATGACATCCTACAGCATTTTCAGAGGAATGTCACTTATTTCTGAGAATTGTTTCTTTATGGAAATAATAAATAACAAAATCTCAGGAAAAGTTTGACAGTGACAACAACAAAAAGAAGAAATTTGTTGGAGAGATCAGAGAGAGAGAGAGAAAAAAATACAAAACATACACACAGTAAACATTATTCTAATACTATAGGTATTTTTGGACTTGTGTTTTGAACACAACAGGAAGGGACAAAAAAATAAAATACACGAGCAAGAATTGATCAGCCATGCAAATGTACCACACGTTTATGAAATTCCATGACTGCTCGTGTAGCAATTATAAAGTTCTCTAAACTAATGAAGTAACTAACCATCAGAAGGCAATCAAAATACACATCGTCACAATTCCCATGCTGACAAAACCAACATGCAACAATGCAGATCTCCCCTCATCTGCAAGTGCTGCGATTTCTCCTGTTGCTCCATCATTGGCTTTTTGCATGTGGTTGCTGAGTGAAAGCCAGCGCAGTGCCTAGAATAGCTGAGGGTGGGGAGGGCCAGCAGACGTGCATTTGGCCTGCTGAGTGCAGAGCTGTGGAGTGTCTTTCAACCGTCCGCTGGCCTGCGGAGTACAAGCAGCTTCCTCATATGCATGCCGGTGGTCAGCGCCTTGCCTACACACCCTTAACTATTTCTGTCTTCGTTCATTTTCTTTCATTCCCTTTGTTTTAAACACACAGCTACCTACTGTATAAGCATGATAAAATATTCATTCAAAGGAGTCACTTAAATGTAAGAAATCTGTTTTGCAGGATTAAAATATATTCTTAACCCTTTCAGGGTACGTGGCCCCTAAAGTGGACTGCTATTAAAATGTTATCACTTAAGACTTCTAAAACTTTATAGAGCAAGTGGGATTTCTCTCCCCTCTACTGGACAGAAGCGCTGTTTATCCTAAGCCACAAACATCATTCGGGACCCCTCTCACTCACATCACGGACTATTTACCCTGCTGGCCTCTGGTAGGAGATTCTGCAGTGTACGGGGCAGAACCACCAGGTTCTTAGTTTTGTCCCCGTCGTCAATGGACTGTTATACGGCAAATCCTTCACATGACATGTCTACCTGGCTTGCACATTGTACTTTTTTCTGCACTCCTGTACAGCATTCAGTTTACATTATCTAGAGTGAAGAAAAGAAGTATTTGAAAACCCTGTGATTTTGCAAGTTCTTCCATTTAGAAATGATGGGTGGGTTTGAAATTTTTATGGTAGGTGCTTGTCCACTATGAGGGATAATTTAAAGAAAAAAAAACAGAAATAACAGTGAATGATTTTTTAAACAATTTGCTTGTATTATACTGCTACAAATAAGAATTTGAACACCTTCCATTAGCTAGAATTGTGAGCCTCAAAGACCTGTTAGTCAACTTTAAAAAGTCCAACGAAAGGTAGAGTGGAGGTGGACTTTTTGAGTTTGACTTTTGACCTGTTTGTGGTGGTTAGCTGTTTACAAACACCTGTCCACCCCATACAATCAGGAAGAATCCAACTCCTAACATGGTCAAGACCAAAGAGCTGTCCAAAGACACCAGAGACTTGAGAATTGTAGACCTCTCTACAAGGCTGGACAGGTTTACGAGGCAACTGCAAACCAGCTTGGTGATATAAGATCCACCGTTGAAGCAATTGTTAGAAAATGTAAGAAGCTAAACATGACTGTCAATCTCCTTCAGACTGGGGCTTCATGCAAGGTCTACGTTGTAGGGTCTCAATGTGCCTAAGAATTGTGACGAATCGGTCAAGAACTACACAGGAGGAGCTGGTCAATGACCTGAAAGAAGCCGGGACCACCATTTCCAAAGTTACTGTTGGTAATACACCAAGACGTCAGGGTTTAAAATCATGCATGGAATGGAAGGTTCCCCTGCTTAAACTAGAACTATTTGGATTATCCAGAGGAGTCATGGGAGAAAGTCACCTGGTCATATGAGATCAAAACTGAACTTTTTGGTCTTAATTCCACTCATAGTGTTTGAGGAAGAAGAATGATAAGTACCATTCCAAGAACACCATCCCTACTGTAAAGCACGGGGGTGGTAGCATCATGTTTTAGGGGTGTTTTTCTGCATATAGGACTAGACGACTGCACTGTATTAAGGAGAGGATCACCAGGGCCATGCATTGTGGGATTTTGAGGAATAACCTCCTTCCCTCAGTTAGACCATTGAAAATAGGTCGTGACTACGTCTTCCAACATGACAATGGCCCGAAGCAGACAGCCAGAATAACCAAGGAGTGGCTTTGTAAAAAGCATATCAAGGTTTTAGAGTGACCCAGCCAGTCTCCAGACCTAAACCCAATGGAAAATCTTTGGAGGAAGCTCAAACTCCGTGTTACTCAGTGACAGCCCAGAAATCTGATTGATCTAGAGAAGATCTGCGTGGAGCAGTGGTGCAAAATCCTTGCTGCAGAGTGTGCAAACCTGGTGAAAAGTTACAGATAATGTTTGACCTCTGTAATTGTAATCAAAGGCTACTGTACCAAATATTGACATTGATTTTCTCAGGTGTTCAAATACTTATTTGCAGCAGTATATTACAAATAAATTGTAAAAAAATAAATAAATCATACTCTGTGATTTATGGATTTTTGTTTTTAGATTGTCACTCAAAGTGGACGAACACCTACTATCAAAATTTCAAACACGCCTATCATTCTAAGTGCGAGAACTTGCAAAATCGCAGGGTGTTCAAACTCTTATTTTCCTCACTGATATCACTTGATATTGAAATATTATTTTGTCTTCCTGGCTTGCTTGTTTTGCACATTCCGATTGCACTGTTGTAAAGTACTCCAATTCCCAGATTCTCTATTCACATCTTATTAGTTTATTCATATTTTTATTCTATTTCATTTATTTCTCAACACTGTTTTTTGTAATTAAAAAAAAAAAAAAGTTTGTTTTGTTTTTGACCTAATTTTTTTGACACTTAAGACTTAACCCATCATAGGGCAAGTGATTATTTTTGGTCATTTTAAAGTAAATAATCATTATTGTATTTTTCATACATTATTTTTAATATCATATAATAATACATTTATGAATTAATACAATGTTAATGAAAACTAAATTAAAATGAATAAAAAAAGAATACACACCGGGTACAGCCCCAACTCTAAAGTTGTTTCTCATAGTATTTAATTTATTGCATGTCATTGATGGTGATATAACATGCAAGACTGGATGTGAATGCTTATGTTTCAGTGCCATTGACAGTGCAAGACGTCGAATGACAGACATTTATAAGGGTTGAAAAAAAAAAAAAACATGATTCGTGCATGAAAGGGTTAGTCAACTTTAGCCAGGCTTGTGGGTCTACTATTGTCATCAAAGTAAAAGATGAGTAATAGCATGGCTATTCTTGGAATAAATATAAAATACAGCAATGCATCAGTCATCAGAGAAAACTGACTTTTAAGGATAACACTGACATTCCTGGGGTTTTACTGTTGCTTATCAAAAGATTAAGTGGAGCTGATTAAGACTCAAGCCATAATGAGTGTTTGGTTGCACAGAAATATTAAGCATTCCTCAAGTTTAAATGTGTCAACATACTGCCCTATTGAGAAACTGTGTTCACCGTAAAGGGCCATAGAGGTAAAATGTATGAGCATAAGAACCATTTAGAGGTAAAGAATGTACATTTCTAAACCCTAAAAAATCTTCCTTATCTCCAGCTCACGTCTTCCCCTCTTTGCCTTCCTCTTTCTCACACACAGTCACCGGACACATGCACACTGTAACTTTCTATAATGCCCTCTTATAGTTAAATGACCAAAACATGTTAACATGTTGAAATTTAACCCTTTTTGATGCGAAAAAAATATTATTTTTAAACCCTTATAGGGCACTCATTCATCTAACTGGCTGCCATTGACAACGCTAAACATTCATTGAACATTTTTCATTTTTTTCATTCACATTCAATTTTCCCAGTTTTAATTAATTGGACCATCAATGGCTTGCGATGAGAAAATGCGATGAGAAAAAGAAAATCAACTTTAAAGTGTTATTTGTAGCTGTAACCGTTGTGTATATACAAAAAAATAGCATATACAAAAAAAAAAATAATAGGAGAAATATATTAATGGATTATAATGAAAACTGATAATAATTGCTAATATTTCATTTAGTTTAGTCACTTACTCTAGCAAGGATGAAAGGTCAACATTTCAATAGCTGTGCACTGTAATGACCTCTGTCCCTGAAAGGGTTAATAACTGTACAGTGATCCCTTGCTACTCCGTACTTCAAACTTTGCACCTTCAGACCATCGCAGATTTTTTTTTAATTAAAAAAAATAAATAAATAAAAAAATAAAAAAATAAAAAGAATATTTAAAATTAGTGATATATTTGCATAGGTACATGCACAAATAAATATTTTCTTAAATATATTTATAATTTATATCATAATTATTACATTTGCAGTGCTTAAAAACCATTTATTTAATATATATAATATATATGTATAGGTTTTTTTGTTTGTTTGTTTGTTTGTTTTTTAAATTATACTTTGGGGGAAGGGGGAAAACGTCTTATATGAATCTCTTTCCAATGTTGTTAAATCTGAATAAATACATTAAACACACAACACACACACAAAAAAACGTTTTTTTTTTTTTTTTTTTTTTTTTTTTAAATGTAAATTAGCTCCGCCTCTACTTTGCGGATTTTCGATTTTCGCCGTTTTGTACACGGTCCCCATTAACCGCAAAAAACGAGGGATCATTGTATTGACATTCATCATACTCTCTGTCTTGTCCTTCCATGTAACTTGATCCAGTACCAGAAGCTGAAAACTTTGATTGACAGAGTCTTGGCTCCAAAAAAAGAAAGATAAGCCGCCGGATGTGTCTGGCCACATGCTTTAACCCCTAGTGTGGGGCGACGAATGGAACAGCACCCCCCCTTGACACACATGAGGATAAGCTGTATGGTTAATGAGTGGATGAATTATTTTCGAATTGTACACTTAAGTACAGTTGCCAAGATTAACACAGGCAACATCAGCTGGATCCCTCAAAAGCATCTAATAATTTGAGCTCTTGAAGATAATCTCCCATATGTTAAATGGTTACAGCTGGAAATCAAACTGCATGTTTTTGTTAGGTATATGAAAAGCTGCTGATCCACATAGCTGGAAAATGCCACTAGATTCCACAAGTACTAATCTCACGTTGTTATGTACTGTATACTATATTATGTATACAGTATATACAGTGGTATGAAAAAGTATCTGAACCTCTTGGAATTTCTCACATTTCTGCATAAAATCACCATCAAATGTGATCTGATCTTTGTCAAAATCACACAGATGAAAATACAGTATCTGCTTTAACTAAAACCACCCAAACATTGATAGGTTTTCATATTTTAATGAGGACAGCATGCAACAATGACATCAGGGGGGAAAATAAGTAAGTGAACCCTCTGCCTAAGGAGACTTAAAGAACAATTGAAATCATTTTTTACCAAACATTTTAAGTCTAGTGTGTGCACAATCAATGATGATTGGTTTAAGCTGCCCTGCCCACTATAAAACACACATCTGGTAAGAAATGTCTTGATTAGATTTGTCATTGAAATTGTCTGATGTGCATCATGGCTCGGTCAAAAGAGCTGTCTGACAGCATAGTCCAATATCTCTGTGCACACATAATCTATATGTAAAACTATGGCCAAAAATGGTGTTCATGGGAGGACTCCACGGAGTAAGCCACTGCTGTCTAGGGTTAGTTGTTGCTCGTTAAATTGTCGCAAAATGGCACTTGGACACTCCACAGAAGTTTTGGCAAAATATTTTGTGTACTGATAAAACCAAAGTTGAATTGTTTGGGAGTAACACACAACGCCATTTTTGGAACAATATGGAACAGCTCACCAAAATCAACACCTCATCCCTACCGTGAAGCATGATGGAGGTAGCATCATGATTTGGGGCTGTTTTGCTGCCTCAGGGCCTGGAAAACAATCATTTATGGAAGAATTAATTCAAAGTTTATCAGGATGTTTTGCTGGAAATCACGAGGCTGTTGACAGTGAGACAGTTGAAGCTAAAAAGTGGATGGATGCTGCAACACGACAATGATCAAAAACAAAGAAGTAAATCAACTTCAGAATGGTTTCAGAAGAACAAAATACTCGTTCTGGAGTGGCCAGGTCTAAGTCCAGGCTTGAACCCCATTGAGATGCTGTGGCATGACCTAAAGACAGCGATTCATGCCAGACATCACAGGAATCTGACTGAACTACAGCAGATTTATAGAGAAGAATGGACCAAGCTTAGTACTGATCGACAACCCAGACTGATCTGCAGCTACAGGAAGCGTCTGGTTGAAGTTATTGCTGGCAAGGGGGGCAAAATATTAAATGTGATGGTTCACTTACTTATTTTTCCGCCTTTTGTCATTGTTTGCATACTATCCTCCCTAAAATATGAAAACCTATAACTTTTTGGGTGGTTTTAGTTGAAGCAGACTGCTTTTTTCATCTGTGTGATTTTGACAAAGATCAGATCACATTTGATGGTGATTTTATGCAGAAGTTTGAACAATTTCAAAAGGTTCAGATAATTATTTTGAGTTCATTTCTATGAAAACAAATGATACTGGAGGCATAATTACGTTTGGTTCACACGAGAGCTTGTTTGGATTTCAACAAACCATGGCTCCATACCTAAACTAAGTAGAAAAACAGGAAGTGATCATTTGGGAAGATTGTGATCAGTAAACTGGAGGGGCGAAGGCAATGGGTTTTGGGTTATGATTATTTCAAATGCAAATGTACATGCTGTGTAATATTCACTGGGTTTCACTTTACTCTTGTGCCTGTCTTCTAGCCCACAAGGATGTGCGAATTTATGAGATTGTTGCAATTATACGATAATTGCATACAAACATCAATTACTGACAACTCTCCCCCTCAAAAGGAGCATTACATAATGCCGGTTGTGTACATTCCCTGAATTCCTTCATGGTAGATCATGTTCCAAGAGTGTGAGATACGGTGCGAGATAGTTTAGTGATGAAGAACAGGCATCGTCAAGGGGCAAAGACTATCAATCTACTGAACACATCTGACTGTCAGCTTGAATTTAACAAGAAAACTATGCAAATTGTTTTTATTTTTGCCAATTAATCTTTCAAAAAAAAGTAAATAAACTACATGAACATGTTTAAAAGAAAATGTGAAACGAATGATAGTAAACTGAACGATAATATAACAAATTCATTGAGTGCCTCCAGGTGGTCAGGGCGAGGCTTTGTGGTTTTTGACTGTGGTCGGCCCTCTGTGATAATGGCAAGCAAGGCGGTCTGCTAATTCTCATGGACATAATAGCCCTTTAGCTGTGGATGGAGCAGGATGTAGGCTGTTGGAAATGGCCACAACCACATGTTGATTGCTGCACAGAAGCCCACTGGAAATAAATTCTAGTGGGAAAACTACCAAGTTACATATCACTTGACTCTCATTTCTCTTTCTAAGGATGCATGACAGACACTGACAGTCTCGATGTGGGTGGACTGCTTAATTGTAGATAAGATTTTTTTTTTCCAGCAGGACTTTGAGGGAGGAAATCCCAAAGTCTTCTCTTACACTACTATCGGACTGTGATGTGAAATGCATTCCAGGAGTTTATCGATGCTATTAAATTTATGTTGTTGTATGATGTTCAACATCCAACTCAGTCAGTTCCCGTTAAAGATTAAACTGATTTATATGTGTTCTCTTTATTTAAATCAGAACAATGATTATTTGTAATGCATTATTTAATAAAAACTGATTTTAATATTCTTTGCTTCAGGAAGAAAAGTGATTCACTTATCACCCTGGAATTAACAAAGAAAGAACTGGTCAAATATGGATAACTGCCCAGTTACCCTGAAAACAAGCCGCTGTCAAATTTGTGTAAAATGAAACAATATTGCTAGTTTAAAACATATTTCAAAATGTACGGCAGACCGTTTTGCTGAAAATAATTACCGTGAATTAAAATGTTCTTGCTGTTGAACCCCACCTTTCTAACTTTGGTCAAGTTCCATGACTGAAAAAGACACCCAAGTGAAGGCACTAACTTTGCTCTGTGTGGTCTACTGCAAAAATTCCCATGAACACAAGCACAGCACAGACATGCATACCTATATACATTTTAGGATATAGCCACAATGCAAGACAGTGTTTAGACTTCCCACAATGCCATCCCCTCCACACGGCAACTCATCCACTAAGGTTCTGAACAAAGCCCTCATCGTCAAGTTGTGGCACCAAGCATACTGACAGATGCTTTTACCTCTGCATACTGCAAGTTCATATCATTTTAAATAGATTCCCTTTGGAAAATAACCTTTCTAATGGTCATCACATGAGCATTACAATTTATTACATACTATTACACGATGTCTACTAGACGGGTTAATGTACACTAAAATGTAATTTCGGTTCGGTTCAGTTTTTTAAGTGCTCGGTTTGGTTCATTCACGGTACAAAAAAATGCAAGAAAAAAACAAAATGCTTTTATTTATTATTTTTTTTTAGTAAATAACAGAACTTGTATAACTAAATAAAACTTATTTCAAATAAATTACACTCTCAGATCATAAAATGAAATTTTAAAAACACTTTTTACAATTATAATCTAAATCAAATTATGAATTAACAAACAAAACTAGAAGCTTTGAATCCTCAACTGCAACAACCTGAACATGACAAATGTAATTATCCAGGTTTTTTGCTAAGGAAACACAAAGGAAAGTTCTCCTCACACAAATCACACCATGTGGTTGTACTCAACTTGACTGCACACCGCTCGCTCACCGTTAGTGTCTTTCCTGTGCTGTCAAGCATTTATTTACGCTGTATTCCTGTTGCACATGTACAATAATTTTCGGACTATAAGATGCTACTTTTTTCCCTCATTTTGAATCCTGCGTCTTATAGTCCAGTGCGGCTTATTAGTTGATTTATTTGGGTTAATAGGCACACTTTATTCGACAGCGGCATCATAACACTGCCTGCCATAAGACGGTCATAATTATGACATGACACTATCATGGGTATAAATGAAAGCTTATGACAGATGTGATTAAGTGTCATCCGGCAAATTATGTTACGAACTCCATTTATGTTCAGCTTGGGTCTTTTACATCCATTCAAAAGTGAAATAATTTGCCAAATGACACAAAATGACATTTGTCATAAGCATTCATTAATGCTCATGGCAGCGTCATATCATAATTACGATGGTCTTATGACAGTCTTACAACACCACTGTCAAATGAAGTGGTACTAAACACCATAACTAGTGAAGAATGAACTGGAACAGTAACTAAAGAAATAATTAGCACAGAACATGAAATTTGATTGATATTTACATCTGTAGTGATGCAATGCATGCTAAGAGGCAAGTTGGACCACACCATTGTTGACACCAGGTGGCAGCAGAGGTTGACTGTCTCCCCCAAGGGAGCAGTGATACCCAAATGAAGCTTCTTGAAGCAATAAATGGTGGTTCATTTGGTCTCATGACAGTCCCACGATGCCGTTGTCAAATAAAGTGTTATCGGTTCATATCTTTTGGTGTATATACACCATAATACAGTGAGGACAGCTGCGGCTTAAAGTCCAGTGAGGTTTATCTATAAACAAATGCCGTTTTCGTGTGAAATTTGGTGGGTGGCGGCTTACAGTCAGGTGCGCCTTATAGTCTGAAAATTACGCGATGTTTACAACGTAACATGTTCATTTAGCACCTTTGGATAATATTGAGAGGCCAACAGAATGTAAAAGAATGCTAATTCGCCTCCATAAAAGCTTAGTGACGTATTTGCTAAATTGACACAGCCGTGACAGGTTGCTTGGGTTGCCAGGCTGGATAGTTTTCCACTATTAAGGTCTTTGTTTTTTGTTTTAGCCTATAGCTGCAATCTGCAGTGATGTCAGAAAGGCTCTAATTCTGAACTCATGAACAAGATTATGAACGCAGCTCACAACCACTAGAATAAGCTCATTCACAGTAATGTTCATGAGACAGAAATATGATGCATTCAATTCACGTTCAGCCAAAATATGAACATGTTCATGAACGATCGTTCATTGAACGCATTCATGCACAACACTGCAAAACCAAAGGGTACTCAGGGGAACCGAATCAAACATGCAAAACCTAAACGGTTCAATACATCCACATGAACCGTGGTTACAATCTTAATGTCTACACTTACCGAGAAAATGTTGCATTCATGGATGCCTTTGGTAAAGCAAAACCACTGTATAATATCCATCTGTCCTATAATTGATTATAAATGATATACTATGGCCTAATATTATAAGATCGAGCACTATGCAGTATATTGTGTGACACTGAAAAGACAAGCCGCTTTTTTCCTCATCCCAATGTGAGAAAACCCAACACCTTACTCACATGACCTCCCTTAGACAGGAAGTGATACTGCTGAAACTTGCTCTGTAATGGGTGTGAACAAGTGGTAGCAACTGGAGGAGGAAGGGTGTAGTTGGTTTATGTGTCAACTGAGTCAGGCGTAAACATAACTCAAATTCATTCTGTAACCATGACATCAACCGCATGTAACTTTTCAGCTCACGTATAGCTTTTGGAACAGACAAGAAAATTATGTTTACACCTTCAGCTGACATACTTTAGTCTGTTTGTTGTGTAGAGAAGTGACTTCAGCGGAGCAGTTTAGACCCAAAGTCTAATAGAGAGCTTCATTGTTGGATTCTCCTGAACTAGAGGGAAATGTGAGTCAGAGACCATCCCAAAATACATGATTTTGTTGCTTTGGATTTTTAGCTAATATGCATGCATGCTAGGTACTAGTATACAACAGAGTTTAAACATGCCATTAAAGTGCCTATGACAGCAAAAAGCACGTTTATTTCATATTCACGCGGTATTTTATGCTCCAGAATGAAATGGACCACTTGGATGTGTGTAGAAGCGATCGATATATTTATTCGATTTTTTTAAAATCCCGCGCCATAAAAATGAGTGACTTCCTGGATTGCCGAAGACTGCGAATGTGACGTCAGCGGGATAATCATCTTCAGTATACAGCCAATACTACAGTATGCAGAACAACTGCTGGTTCAGCCTATTTTGCGGAATACTTCGTTTATTTTTCACATCACGCTAGCCCTATGTGCTGCAGGCTTTTGCTGGTGCACCAGGGAGAGGCGTGTGAGCCTTTTTGGGTTTCAAAATTTTCCCGTTCACCGCAGATAATGGCCGAAACAAGTCCGACAACTGTGGGACCATTGTGAGGTGAGTAAGCTACGTGTTTTATATTATGTCAAACACTAGGATCATAGCACACACGCTAGCAATGTGCATAGCAATGCGCTTTCATCGGTTTGGCTACGAGCAGCGCCCCGCTCCGACGTCACCCGGTTTGGATGGCCGATCAAACCCGCTTGGTCCTATTTGTGTGCCGATGTCGGCCAGTTCGTCCGGCGGTCATTCACCAGCGGCTTCCCCGGCAAACGAGCTCTCCTGCCCGCAGCAGGGGAACGACGAGCTGTAACTTGCTCGCCGCCCGTTGCCGATTGGTGAAGACAATCGACAACACCGCTGCCGTGTGACATGATCCGGGGTAGTTTTGTGTGATTTTTTTGCTTCGAAAGGCGAGAATTGGACTTGGAAACGCCCCTCGGTTCAGGTTAGCATGTCGGCCAGCTATTACGCCTCCTGGTTTGTTTACGCTCTCCGAAGCCGGGGCAGGGAAATGACAAAAGCCTGACTAACTACGGTGGCATAAAATATCATTCGGGAGGTGCAAAAAGTCGACAGTTTTGACAATTATAGAGTCATTTTGCCATGTCGTACTGAATAAATGCATTTTTAATATTTCATATTCCATTTAACACAAGACTCTTATTTGTCATGACCACACCATTTATTTGGCAATTGGGGTAAAATATTGAGATAAAAAGAATATCCTGTAAAAATATTGGAGTAGAGAGATTGAAACAATGATGACATTTTGCCGCTCTGTGTCGTATTTTCCTCATTCTGAATCTTCCCCCTCAATGGTTTGAAATCTAAATCAGATGAAATCGTGACCCTGCCGACGTCATCCTGCACCTGGGGACGCTAGAGGGCTATGATGACAGGCGGGTCTAAATGGCAGATTAAAAGACTAATTTCTCATCATCTGCACTTTGCCAAATTGTTATATGTAGTCGCATCGTCTCAAAATATGATTCTAATTCACATAATAATGCTTTTAAAGATTTTTTTTTTTAGCTTTCACAGGCACTTTAATTATCATAATTTGAAGGGATTCGTAAATTATTCATGAAAAACTCTTTCAGTGCCATTGACAATGATAGACGTCCGATTATGTGGCTCTTTTCATCCCTCTGCTGTAAATTTGAATGAGTTTATTAGTAGTAGACATCCTATCCATTTGAACTGTGGGGACTGGCAGGGAATGAAAATTTTTATTCAGCCCTACAGCAGGGGTCCCAAAACTTTTTCCTGTGAGGGCCACATAACTTTTCCCTTCTCTGATGAGGGGCCGGGGTCAGTTTGTAACAGAAAAAGTGTGATGATTGCAGGAGTGCCTAAATGTAAAAAATTATTGTTTTTCAGAAAGCCACAATCAAATAACCCTTTCTGGATTCTTCACGGAACAAAAGTAAATAAAATAAAAATAATAATATAATATAACAATTAGGTTTGTTCCGATCATGTTTTTTTTGCTCATTCCCGATAATTTTTCCCAACCATATACATTTTGGCAATGCATTAAGAAAAAAATGAATAAAACTCGGAAGAATATATACATTCAACATACAGTACATAAGTACTGTATGTGTCTATTACAACAATAAATCCTCAAGATGGCATTTACATTATTAACATTCTTTCTGTGAGAGGGATCCACGGATAGAAAGACTTGTGACTTTGTATATTGTGACTAAATATTGCCATCTAGTGTATTTGTTGAGCTTTCAGTAAATGATACTGTAGTCATGCCCAAATGCATGATGGGAAGTGGAACCGTGCGTAGTGCTACCAATTGATATATCTTCTCTGCGTTAGGAAATAACATAAGGTGTTAAGAAAAAGATCAGTTGCTACCTTGCCTCCCCACATTGCTTCCCATGATATTTCTAATCGTAGGGAGAGGGATTGTAAGCCTTTAGCCAATTAAAAAAAGGCCCCAAAGGCTGCAAAAATTCACTCTACTCACTATACGCTTTTATCTCTCTATATAGGTAAAACGGCGCAATTACAGACTGAGCGCGACAATGCGTGAGTGGGTTGTGCAGTGCATGCATTAATTGCGTTAAATATTTTAACGTGATTTTTTTTTTTTAATTTAATGACCGCCGTTATCGGGATAAATTTGATAACTCTACCTTAAGCCTAAACTAAAGACTCTGGATGAGTGTAACACATTATGTCTGTAACGTTAAATACAATTAGAAAAGGATTTAATTAAAATATATATATATGTTTAAGAAAGGCATGGCCGATATTTTTTGGCCGATTCCGATACTTTGAAAATGACATGATCGGGACATAAAAACATTATTAATTAGATAGATAAAAACCAAATAACCCTCTCTGAGTTCTTCAAAGAAAAGGCCAGGAAATAGATAACACTATTGAGAAAAAAAAAAAAAAATTCAAAATGCTCTCTGGTATTGTTCAGGGGGCCGGACCAAATGTGGAGGCGGGCCGTATTCGGCCCGCGGGCTGCAGTTAGGGGACCTCTGCCCTACAGGTTAAACTGATTGGACATTTATCTTAGTCAATGTATTCCTACAATAAAGAGTTCAAATTCCTACTTATTCGCCCTACAACTTCACACTTATGCGCTTTTCATTCACAACCGTTGTCTGCACAAGTTTTATAGTGGGTGTCTCATTGTAGTGCATAAGAAAGTTTTCAAAGCTCAATATAGAAAATGCAGTCGGGACTAGGGAGGTGAAAGAAAGAGCAAATCTGTCTCTTGGGATGCGGGGGTGTGTTGACATAATGATGAAGTGCATCATGTGTATGACAGTAAAGCATTAATGTTCAATTACCATCACTGCTTGTCATTGCCTGTATTTGCCCATTTACACCACTGGATACATGCATAGTTTGCCAAAATACAATGTGAAAAAACAGGCTTCATTTTGACTGGTATTTTTATGTTTATTTTGTTGGGAGTTAAGTTTCCGATCGTGCAGACATCCCTTGGTATTTTTCTTCTATGCTTAGCTGCTGCACACTCATAGGGTAGTCAGCACTAAAGCTAGAGACTGCCTATGAGCAGCACTGGTTACCAAGGTGATGAGATTTAATGTTCACATATCGATTAAAAATAGACAGACAATTAGATTCACAGTGTCCCTAATTCACATCAATGAATCTTGGCTAGAATACGGTGTATTTTGTTGTTTGGCTGAAGCACTGTCCTATGACCTACATGTCCTCTGCAGATACTGCATTGCTGCAGTGTTCTGCGGCAATTAGTCCAATCACATTGTCGGACCAGCCTGCTGCAACTTTCAAGGATAAGGCTTAGCATATTGTATATTCACACAAATGTTGCATTTTGACAGGCAAAGGGAGGTTTTGCTTGTGAAAAGAATGCATGTAATGCACAGATAAGAGTAAAGAGGCTAAGAAATAGTCTAGTCCAGTCAAATGCCTGCAGGCTGCCGACAGAATTTACAGAAAAGCTCTTATCAGATGTGAGCGTTTACAGAGTCAGACAAAATGAGGCGGAGGGAGCACACGGAAATGTGCACACTCGCTCTAATCATTTAGCCAGCCATCCACGTGCTGTTAGTAGTAGAGCTGAATATTAAAGCATGCCACAAGGAAGCAATGAAGGGAAAATAATCTGAGCACCGGATAGGAGAGACAACAGACATGCACAGGTGTCGCTACAGAGAGAGAAGGAGTGAGAGAGGGAGGGTAATGTAGAAGAGTGTGAAACGAAGAGGAGGGATGAAGAGGAGGGAGGAAGGGAGATATAGGAGGAGACTTGACTTACTTCAGAGAGGAATTGGGGCCGAAGAGCAATTCAGAAACAGCTGTCCGGCAGACGTCCCAGTCGACAGAAGTGCAGCCCTGAGGCAGAGACCGGAGGCAAGGCAGTGTCAAGAAGACATAAGAGAAGACACTGAACACAGACAGTGACAGTGACTCGGGAGGATCGAGCCTTTCTAAGGTGAGTGAGCACTAGAAAGTTCATTTTTAATCTTTAATTTGGAATGCTGAAAGTCGTAACTCGTAGTGTTTAAGGCTGTTAGTATACGGTACGTTGTACTGTATTCACCTTTTCAGAAAATCTCTCTAGCAGATTGCTGAACGACACGTGTGATGCATGCAAGTGGTGTAAAGCAGGTTCTTGTAGTCAGACACTTGACTGCCAAGAGCAACATGATATGCTCCCTCAAGAGTAGTCTCGCTATGTGCCTGATGTACATCCACAGAAAATACAGTATTAAAGCTGTTTTTGTTATTATTCAACAAGCAAATTGAGAGAACGAACCTATTTCTAAACACTGTATGTTGAAATTCTTAACACGTTTGGTTTGCTTTGATTTGGGTTTCCTGCCCATCACATGCCAAGGATAATGCTGACAGTATGCGGGTGGTAAAAGGGGAGGAAGATAGACAGAACAAATACTCCACCCTGCTATTCGCATTGCCACCAGGCCCCTCAGAAGTAAAGCCTTTGCCTATAATTGAGCCCTTTTTTAAGAAACAAATGCTTCACACTATTCTTAGGCTACTATTTTCACTTGAGGTTTTAAAAGACATGAAAGTAAATCTAGTCGTTTTTAAGTGGTCTTTAAATGCTGATAATTACCATGATTATCAAACAAGAACAAAGACAAAAAGAACGACACCACATTAATCAGATTTATTACCGTATTGGCCCGAATATCAGACGGCCCTGATTATAAGACGACCCCCTCTTTTTCAATACTCAAGTTTGAAAAAAGACTTTTTGAACACCAAATTAATTTCTATACAGAAAATAATTACAGTACATCTGAAACATGATTATAACAAATATTTGAGAGAAAAAGCATGTTATTTTGCCTCATTCAAATCTTAATATCTGACCATTTAAATATGTAATCTAAAGTGCAATCACATTCGTAAATGATTGGCTTCTGGTTTTTGAAATGTAAATAACCCAATCTATTGTGATTAAACAACAAAATTCCAATAACTGCATTAACCGTCAAAATGAAGTCTAACTGTAACTAGTCTTGAAACAAATCTGAATAAGGAAAAACATTGCAATAAAATGCAAACTTGTTAAACTTGAGAGTAGCTGAGATCTGTCATGACAGAACATTGCTTCAATGACATCTGGCGCCATCTAGCGTCGTGAATGGGTATAATGTCTAGACCGCGAATATAAGACGACCCCCACTTTTTCAGTCTTATTTTAATGCAAAAAACACGGTCTTATATTCGGGGCCAATACGGTAATAGGACAATTTACTGAGTGCATACCGTAATTTCTGGTCTATAAAGCGCACCTGATTATAAGCCGCACCGGCCAAATTTCACAAAATTTTAGCAATAAATCCACATCTATGCCGTACCTGACTATAAGCTGCAGGTGTCCATATCTTAACATTGGTTATTTACAATGATGTAAGACAGAAATATTAGATTGATCAAAAATACATCTATTAACCATATAAACACGCATCAACATCACCAACTCGTGTTATCTGAATGCAAAAAAACAAATTTTAAAAGACAGGTCTCTACATTTGCAAAGATATACACTCACTGGCCACTTTATTAGGTCCACCATGCTAGTAACGGGTTGGACCCCCTTTTGCCTTCAGAACGGCCTCAATTCATCGTGGCATAGATTCAACAAGGTGCTGGAAGAATTTCCTCAGAGAGTTTGGTCCATATTGACATGATTGCATCACACAATTGGTGCAGATTTGTCGGCTGCACATCCATAATGCGAATCTCCCGTTCCACCACATCCCAAAGATGCTCTATTGGATTGAGATCTGGTGACTGTGGAGGTCATTTGAGTACAGTGAACTCATTGTCATGTTCAAGAAAGCAGTCTGAGATGATTCCAGCTTTATGACATGGCGCATTATCCTGCTGAAAGTAGCCATCAGAAGTTGGGTACATTGCGGTCATAAAGGAACCGTTGATACAAGGCAGGATGGATCCATGCTTTCATGTTGTTGATGCCAAATTCTGACCCTACCATCCGAATGTCGTAGAAGAAATCAAAACTCATCAGACCAGGCAACGTTTTTCCAATCTTCTATTGTCCAATTTCGATGAGCTTGTGCAAATTGCAGCCTCAGTTTCCTGTTCTTAGCTGAAAGGAGTGGCACCCGGTGTGGTCTTCTGCTGCTGTAGCCCATCCGCCTCAAAGTTCGACGTACTGTGCGTTCAGAGATTCTCTTCTGCCTACCTTGGTTGTAACGGGTGGTTATTTGAGTCACGGTTGCCTTTCTATCAGCTCAAACCAGTCTGGCCATTCTCCTCTGACCTCTGGCATTCCCGCCCACAGAACTGCCGCTCACTGGATATTTTTTCTTTTTCGGACCATTCTCTGTAAACCCTAGAAATGGTTGTGCGTGAAAATCCAAGTAGATCAGCAGTTTCTGAAATACTCAGACCAGCCCTTCTGGCACCAACAACCATGCCACGTTCAAAGTCACTCAAATCACCTTTCTTCCCCATACTAATGCGCGGTTTGAACTGCAGGAGATTGTCTTAAACCATGTCTACATGCCAAAATGCACTGAGTTGCCGCCATGTGATTGGCTGATTAGAAATTAAGTGTTAACGAGCAGTTGGACAGGCGTACCTAATAAAGTGGCAGGTGAGTGTATAATCCACTTTTACTTGCTTTCTAAACTTGAAGTGGATTAAATCCTCTTAAAAATGGTTAACATCTAGCGCTAGCCCTTATATAGCCACTTTGTTGTAGCATACTGTGGTAAAAAAGTCCTCTGAGTGCCATTTGAAAACGGCTAATCAATGCTAGGACTGCTTTTGTCGCAGCATATAGTATCAGATGGAGCCATATCCATCTATAAAATTCTGAGTTTTTGAGTAAATCTGACGAGCTTCTGGCAAGCTTCATCGGTGTTAGTGTAGCGGCTGAGAGCTATGTAATGGCAAAATCAGGAAAGCCATTCTTTTAAAATATGTCTTAATATCCTTTTTCAAAATTTTTAAACAAGAAAGTTTGTTGGTCCAAAAAAAAAATCCATGAATAAGCCGTTTCCTTATAAAAGCTGCAGGGTAAAAACGGCAAGAACAAAGCAGCTGCTTATAGTCCGAAAAATACAATAAGCTGTATTGAAAAAAATAAGGAAGTCACAGACAGGTCACATTTTTTACAGCTGCTCTTCTTGTTTAACGTGGTGCCGCAAGAAATATGCAATGTTTTCATAGGGTTACACCACTATTAATATACTGACCTATTTGTATCGCACGTGACTTGCCCTCGAATGCCCACACAAATCACGAGCCACACGTTTGAATGCCAGATGCCAAAATCTTTCAACACTTTGCTCCTTATGCTGCCCCCGCACTTAATAACTAAGTCCCTTAGCAGGGACTGATGAAGCAAAGCTCTGTTTTTAAAGAGGCTGGAGCAACTCCAAATCACTCCGTGCCCAGGCAGATAGCTGTTGCTGACCCAATGATATTGTGGTTTATCACCCTGAATAAATGCTATGGCGGGTATATTTAGCAAGGAGTGTCATCAGATTCCATATCCCCAGAGGGATAAAAAAAGGTGACCGCATTCTATTGTGGCGACGCTGCTTGGCTCTGACCGCTTGGCACGTGCCACGCTAGCCCTGCTTGTACTAAAAGCAGGGTGCAAATCAGTGCCTGGCTTTGTGCCTTATCAAAGTGCTCTATAAACTGTAGATTAATTTGATCTGTAAATGTTCCACTGAATTGTTTACCATGAACAGCTGTGGTTAAGACAATTGTTTTAGTACCTGAACGGGGCTGACAAGCATTTATGATTCTTGAGATTCTCTGACTGTGTGAATCATTTCCAGGGATGTTAGTTTCACCTCACCACACCTCATGCAGGTGTGTTGGCAGCAGTAGCCGAAAGCAGCAGGATTGTTTTCCCAGTACTTTGCATGTGACCTCTGGAATTCCTCTCATGTTTGCCATATAAGCCAAAATGAGCTACCAGCAGGATGTCTGATGTGAAGGTCAGAGCCTCATGCTTTCACCACAGTGAACCAGCTGACTTCTTACAGGCCACAAATACTGACCTTAGCTGGGATGCGCAACTCCCTTTGAGAGTACCATTTTAGGTCAATGTAGGCCAGGGCAATTTGCTATTTCATCAAGTTCAGCAATAATGTAAGGGTATGCTGTAAAGACATTGGCACACCTGGCCACTACTCAACCAAAACAGGCAGAAAATAGGGACTTGCTTACCTTGCTATAATGTTGCATATACAAAAGCCTCCATTCTTCCCGAGAGACAGAATTTAGGTTCAACATTTATGAGGTCAGATGTCACTGCTGTTGGAAGAGAAGGACTGGCTTCACATATTGCTTTTGTTCATCTCACAGGTGTTTGATGGGTTTGAGGTCAGGGTTAGGTTAGCTGGTTAACAGTCATCTTTTATGGTAGAGGCCTTGCAGAGGGAAAATATAAAGTACCGTATTGGCCCGAATAATACGGCCCTGAATATAAGACGACCCCCTCTTTTTCAAGACTCAAGTTTGAAAAAAGACTTTTTGAACACCAAATTAATTTTTATACAGAAAATAATTACAGTACATCCGAAACAAATGATTATAACAATACATTTGATAGAAAAAGAATGTCATTTTGCCTCATTCAAATCTTAATATCTGAACATTTAAATATGTAAACTAAAGTGCAATCACATTCGTAAATGAATGGCTTCTGGTTTTTGAAATATAAATAAACCAATCTATTGTGATAAAACAACAAAATTTCAATAACTGCATTAACCATCAAAGTGAAGGCTAACTGTAACCGTAGTCTTGAAACAAATCTGAATAAGCAAAACATTGCAATAAAATAATGCAAACTGTTTAAACTTGAGAGTAGGTGAGGTCTGACATGACAGAACATCGCTTCAATGATATATGGCGACATTTAGCGTCGTGAATGGGGAGAGTAGCTGAGATTTGTCATGACAGAACATCGCTTCAATGATATCTGGCGCCATCTACAGTGCCTTGCAAAAGTATTCGGCCCCCTTCAATCTTGCAACCTTTCGCCACATTTCAGGCTTCAAACATAAAGATATGAAATTTAATTTTTTTGTCAAGAATCAACAACAAGTGGGACACAATCGTGAAGTGAAACAACATTTATTGGATAATTTAAACTTTTTTAACAAATAAAAAACTGAAAAGTGGGGCGTGCAATATTATTCGGCCCCTTTACTTTCACTGCAGCAAACTCACTCCAGAAGTTCAGTGAGGATCTCTGAATGATCCAATGTTGTCCTAAATGACCGATGATGATAAATAGAATCCACCTGTGTGTCATCAAGTCTCTGTATAAATGCACCTGCTCTGTGATAGTCTCAGGGTTCTGTTTAAAGTGCAGAGAGCATTATGAAAACCAAGGAACACACCAGGCCTGTCCGAGATACTGTTGTGGAGAAGTTTAAAGCCAGATTTGGATACAAAAAGATTTCCCAAGCTTTAAACATCTCAAGGAGCACTGTGCAAGCCATCATATTGAAATGGAAGGAGCATCAGACCACTGCAAATCTACCAAGACCCGGCCGTTCTTCCAAACTTTCTTCTCAAACAAGGAGAAAACTGATCAGAGATGCAGCCAAGAGGCCCATGATCACTCTGGATGAAATGCAGAGATCTACAGCTGAGGTGGGAGAGTCTGTCCATAGGACAACAATCAGTCGTACACTGCACAAATCTGGCCTTTATGGAAGAGTGGCAAGAAGAAAGCCATTTCTCAAAGATATCCATAAAAAGTCTCGTTTAAAGTTTGCCACAAGCCACCTGGGAGACACACCAAACATGTGGAAGAAGGTGCTCTGGTCAGATGAAACCAAAATTGAACGTTTTGGCCACAATGCAAAACGATATGTTTGGCGTAAAAGCAACACAGCTCATCACCCTGAACACACCATCCCCACTGTCAAACATGGTGGTGGCAGCATCATAGTTTGGGCCTGCTTTTCTTCAGCAGGGACAGGGAAGATGGTTAAAATTGACGGGACGATGGATGCAGCCAAATACAGGAACATTCTGGAAGAAAACCTGTTGGTATCTGCACAAGACCTGAGACTGGGACGGAGATTTATCTTCCAACAGGACAATGATCCAAAACATAAAGCCAAATCTACAATGGAATGGTTCAAAAATAAACGTATCCAGGTCTTAGAATGGCCAAGTCAAAGTCCAGACCTGAATCCAATCAAGAATCTGTGGAAAGAGCTGAAGACTGCTGTTCACAAACACTCTCCATCCAACCTCACTGAGCTGGAGCTGTTTTGCAAGGAAGAATGGGCAAGAATGTCAGTCTCTCGATGTGCAAAACTGATAGAAACATACCCCAAGCGACTTGCAGCTGTAATTGGAGCAAAAGTTGGCGCTACAAAGTATTAACGCAAGGGGGCCGAATAATATTGCACGCCCCACTTTTCAGTTTTTTGTTTGTTAAAAAAGTTTCAATTATCCAATAAATTTTGTTCCACTTCACGATTGTGCCCCACTTGTTGTTGATTGTTGACAAAAAATTAAAATTTTATATCTTTATGTTTGAAGCCTGAAATGTGGCGAAAGGTTGCAAGGTTCAAGGGGGCCGAATACTTTTGCAAGGCACTGTAGCGTCGTGAATGGTTATAATGTCTAGACCGCGAATATAAGACGACCCCCTCTTTTTCAGTGTTATTTCAATGCAAAAAAACACCGTCTTATATTCAGGCCAATATGGTAATGTGCAACCTGAGTGAGCCTGCAGAAAGTTGTTTTTATATTGTAGAAATAGTATAAACTCTTTGGTGTAACCCGCAGAGCAATGAGCTCTGCAGGTTTGGAATGATCGAGGTGCAGTTGTGCTTTGAGGTAAAAATTTAATTGGTAGTGCACAACACCTAGACCTGCCAGCAGGTTGAGGTGGAGGGGCAAGAGAAGAAAAGTGACTAAAAAAGCCTTCATGTAATTTGTAGCTAAATGCCAGTACAGTGATCCCTCGCTACTTCGCACTTCAAACTTCGCGCCTTCAGTCCATTGCGGATTTTTTTTTCCCCAGTTGAAAAATAAATAAATAAATAAATACAGATGAGCTGTCCCGGTCTTATTACATAGTCTCACTCTCCCTCCTTCTCGTTTTCTTGGTCAGGCAGTGCACTGGAGTTGCTTATAAAAGTTAATGTTGATTGACAGACATTAAGGTTTGATCTTGCCAGAGATGGCGGAAAGCCGAAACTTCAAAGCGCCGCATGCCTTAATCATCGTTTGACTTGTTAAACAGTTGCTGTGGCAACTCATTGTGTGTAAGTGAGCAGCTTGAGCGGATCTGAGTGGACTCACTCAATGAAGCATTTAATAAAGACAAGCATTTTTGTATTTCATCCTTGTTTGAAAATAATTCAGTGGGACAGTAACATGTTTAAAACGTATCATAATTACAGTATTAAATTTGAAGTGCTTAAAAACCATTTATCAATATATATGTATATATATTATATATATATATATATATGTATAGGAAACATTTTGAACAGGAGGGCATTTAAAAAAAACAAAAAATCTTTTCCAAACCCCTAAAACCTAACTCGAGGTGAGAGCATGAGAGAGCATAATAAAGAGATAATGAGATATTATTGAGTACTTACCTTGTTTCGATCCAAAAACTCTGTGTAGCATGTCTCACCGAATGTCAAGAAAAAGCTGTGAATGGCCACAGCCGGACTTTTGGGGGATTTTATGGGTGGAACATGGTAATATAACAAGGGTCGCTATGCAGAAATCGCAGACATCAAGGGGTGGTCGAGATTTTCTTTTTCAAATATTTTTATTTTTAAATGTTTTTGTTTTTTTTTCCTTTTTTTTTTTTTGTTTGGATTGATTATTTATTATATGAATTATTGGGGGAAATGCGACAGTAATAAAAAAATACAATTAAGCGATAGTTATGAGGTAGATATCCGTGACCTATTTACAGACACAATTTTTTTTTTTTTTTGATAGTGACGTAATTTCTTTTAAAGTTTAAAATATGCGAGTGAATAATATTATGAAGTCGCTTTTGTTTTAAACTAAATATTAGACATCAATTAATGATTCTAAGCTAAAAATGATAGAAATTTCGAATAATAAATATAATTACTTACCTTCTTTTTATGGCTGGGTTGAAACAAAAGCGTTTGCGCGGTGTCTGTAAAGGGTCTCCAGGGTAAAACGGACAAATTAAAAATTGCTCGGAGGCTCAATGCGCCATGAAACTGCTATAGCAGCATATAGACATATTGTTCTATCAAACACAACAGTTCTTTTGGCTTAAAAGCAGTTTATTTTAAAGAGGGGTGCAAGAGCAGAAATTGATTTTTCAGCCGTGTCTGTTTTCTGCCTAACTTAACTTAAAAACTAGGGATCACTGTATATAAGAATAGGTTTTAAGGTGTGGTTTAAAAAAATCACTACTGAGGTAGCCATTCTAGTTTCCATATGTAAGCTATTCCATAGCTCTGTAGCTGACTGATAAATGCAAAATATTTAGAATGTCTAAAATTGAAAACAGCTCTTTGGTAAGTTTCTCAGGCAGACAGGATCAAGTAGGAATGTTGTCAGTTTTGCTGCACTGACAACCGTTGTGTGTTTCAAGGGTTACTTCCATAATAAGCGAGGGTTGTCAGATAGATATCTGGTGACAGGCTTAAGGCTACAGCAGAGAATAGACAAGGATAGCAGGCAAGAACACTGTGAGAAGGAAAATCAAAACAAAGTACGACCTATAAAAGCCATGGATTATGCTCATCAATTCATAAAACATTGCAACCTTCTTGCCCCTCCTGCTTCCGTTTGTCTTTGTAACTAGCCAAACACATTCTACTCGTCATGCCTGGTATAGATTCAAAATTGCTATCAATCACAAGCTCACTCAGGCATGTCACGAAAGCACTGTAATACACAAGAACCATTGAGCACAGTGTTGTTGCGCACAACATTAACAATATTTGTCATGATTATCCACGAGATAAAGCTTTGAGTCAAAAAGACTTTTCCCAAAGTGCAGTTCTCTTACCTTGTACTTTATAGCTGCACTTTCAACAACCCTGGAATTCATGTTAAGATGGCTGTCAGAGCAGCAGTTTCGAGTCTCAGCGAGAGCCGGTCACTTCGGCTCCGCACTAATGTGATGCTGAATAAACACAGCCTGCTTCAAATGTCTTTGATAAGGTTGATGCAGTATACAGTATCTGCAGCCAGCAATGTAGCAGGAATGTGGATGTTTTTTTTTTTTTTCTTCCATTACCTTGTGTTTTCTTTTTGGTTAGACTAGACTGTACTGGTTTCAGTAAGGTACTGTCAGACAGTCACTTCTCACACATCTCTCATCAGTTAATGTCTATAAATGGGCAAGCTCTCACTATTGCCACTCGTTGCGAAAGAATCTTCCCATTTCTCTTGTGTTACATCTTTACAATGTCTCACTGTATCAGCCAAACCAAATGTGCTCACAGCCTTTTCGCAGAGTTCACTCTGAGCTTGTGGTGACATTTTTTGGTTTGTTTGTAATGGAAAAGTGAAGGCAGAAAGCAATCAATAATGTCATCCAATTTAGTACTCCTTATACTGTTTACTCATTCTGATGGGGTTTGCGCCTTTTCATTTAAAGTCAGTCTGATGTTCATCAGAGCTAAATCCATTCACAATCAGCATCACCTTCTTTTTTTAAATCCACTTGCCTTTATTATATGGCTCTCTCCAATCCCTGTAAAACCCTTGCCCATCTTGTGCGTGCCTGCGCAGTAGCGCTTGTGCTAAAGCAGGGTGCCCTCCACTGATCCTATTAAAGTCCCACTTTACTACCCCTCACCCAATCTGTGGTCCAGCTGTTCCACATTAGCACTTCCATAATGGCGTATACCAAAAAAAGGCTCACGTGAAAAGAGAAGCAGACTCATTCACCTCTACCATTCAAGATAATAAAATCGGCCATTTGCAGTTTACATTTATCAATCTACATTTATTTACTGTAATTTTCACACGATAAGGGGCACCTGACTATTAGCCGCCACCCACCAAATAATATAGGAAAACGGCATTTGTTCATTGATAAGCCGCACTGGAATATAAAATACAGCTGTACTCACTGTATTATGGATTATTTACACCAAAAGATATTAACCGGTAACACTTTATTTGACGGCGGCATCATACGACTGTCGTAAGAACAAATGAACCACCATGAAGCTTTGAACCAATTGGCTGCAAATCTTCATTGCTTCAAAGAAGCTTCATTTGGCCATCACTGCTCCCTTGGGAGAGACAGTCAACCTCTACTGCCACCTGCTGTCAACAATGTTGTCGTCCAGCATGCCTACTAGCATGCAATGCAGCGCTACAGATGTAAATAATAATCAAAATTAATGTTCTGTGCTAATTATTTCTTCAATTACTGTTCCAGTTGTTTCATAAATTGCTATTGTTATGGTATTTGGTAACAGCGGCGTCATAAGACCGTCATAATTATGACATGGCCCTATCAAGGGCATTACTGAATGCTTATAACCAGTGTTGTTAATAACGGCGTTAGAATATAACGGCGTTACTAACAGCGTTATTTTTTTCAGTAATGAGTAATCTAATTAATTATTTTTTTCATCTTGGCAACGCCGTTACCGTTACTGAGGCGGGAAAGGCGTGCGTTACTATGCGTTACTAAGGGGCAGTTTACATGGCGACTCTGCGACACAAAGACGCAATGACTGAGTTGCGGACTCGCCTCGCGTGCATATGGTGCCGGCGAAGACGGAAGGCCAAAACAGAAAAATTCTGAATCCTGCCTCCAAAGTGAAAGAATCCGATTGCAGGGGGTTGAGGGGGGGCTTCCTCGGCATGCATATCAAAGGCTCCTGCCGCGCGAGACCGCGCTGTTAACGTCAGCACTTTTACACGTCACATTCGGCGTGCGCAGCGCTGCTACTAAACATTAAAAACAGCAAATATGGCAGAATGTCAGCTTTAATTTACTGTTTTTTACTGTAATAATATTTTTAAATTAAATAAGTTGAACGTTTCAATTTTTGTGCCTTTTTGAACAAAAGAAAAATGACATCGCTTCGAATGGGCGGGCATATTTTTTTCCGGGCTGAGGGAGCTTGGTGGGGTCAAAGTGCATCATTCTCTGTCGCCCGGTAAATCTGCACTGCCCCCTAGGGCTTGGCATAAATACTACATCATTTTCATACGGAATTTGCAACATTGTTCAAATGGAGACGCAAATGCAAATTTGAAATTGTTCGTATTCTCAGAGAGTCACCATGTAAACGGCCCCTAAGTTGGTTGAATAAAAAAAGTCTGAGAGAAACGGACTCACGGAGACGAGAGAGCAGAGCAGGAGTGGGGAAGACGCCGTTGCAACCGCGATGCTAGGTGGCTCCAATAATTAGGCTAGAGCGTTTACGTCACAGCAGCACGGCATCGTGCGAGATTTGCGACAACGCAGCCATTGCGGAAGCACGTCTGCATCACGGGATATTTAAACTTAACGGCAAATACAATTGAAGTACGAGTGCCAAAGATGGAAAAATGTAGGGAAAACTTGCCAGTTCGATACAGAGACAAACTTGTTACCACGGCGAAGGACAGATATGTGAGCAATTTTAAGGATGTGAACAATGTTGACCCTCACGAGCAAGCTGAACACAAATGGAATATAGATGTCGACAAGCTTCCACTACTACGCGAAATGGACATCATGTTGTATTTAGTGTTTGGTGTATGTTACTACACTCATCAGCAATTCCGAAACTACAAATCGCTACAAAGCTACGAACAGTTTTGCTGCGGATGGGTGCAGGATCTGCACATTATGACACTAGCAAACGGCAACACCATCTTTCTAGCAAAGGTAGGCAATGTGTGTTTACATTAGTCTGTGACCACGGATGTACAAATTTTTTGTTGCAGAAAATGTAGCCTCTGTACAAATTCTTTGCCACTCTCTCACGTCAAAATATTACAGCTTTTTCATTTAGCAACGACAGGAATTATGTCTTATGAAGACAAAGCACATGTATGCATGCTAGTTGTTTAGCTGTAGCTATAGCTTACAACAGGCAGACTTAGGGCGTAACGTTACTGAAATTTGCGTAAACAAACGAAATTAACTTACCGGAGTGGAAGTGCATAGAGCAAACTCAGTGTGTAACTGGAGAATCAAACGTTATGCCCTTCCTTCTGATCGAGGCCACCCATGCCATTCTTCGATGTTTGGTAAGTTCAGCTATGACCTTTCCCTCGCTTTTCTCCATGTAGGGATCCGGAAGAAACTCAATGGTGTTCCGTCGAGCTGTACATTCTCCTTTCTATTCGATCGGTTGTTGCAATTCTTTACCGCACAATAATTTCCAACCATTTTTAAAGAGCGACCTGTGTTGAAATGCCTCACTGTTTATGTTTCTCGCTTCCACAATGGCAATCGCGGCGGAAACCTCGCGAGTGCCACGTCATACGCTCGAGCCTAATACCTGACTGTAGAACTACGCCCACATGACACGGTAGATATCATATTATAGAACTAGATGCAAATGAAAGACAAAGCTGCATTGGCAACATGTTTTAAGGACTACATGCGTTAGTAAACAGCCGCCATCTTAAAGCAGTAGACCTCTCAGGAAGGCTCTGATGTAGAGATCCTTCCTAGCGATTTTTTAATCTAAAATGCTCCTAAATCGGCAAAATCTTAACTTAAATCTATCTTTAAATGATGAAACAGTTTTAAAACTTACACATGTTTAAAGTAGACAGAAAGGAACTAATGCAATAACGGGAGCAATTTTAACAACTTTAACGGTTGATTCACAACTTTAAATGACTTCCACACATAGATAAGGTTACTATCTAGTTATCGCAATACCCTTGTGTCTAGTTAAGTGGAGGGTAAAGAATTGGGCTAGGGCCAATTGTCCCCCACACCCTTTAAACTTCACATTGCGTTACCTGTTTTTTTTTTTTTTTTTTTTTTTTTGAGAAAAAAAAAAGAAAAGAAAATTATCACTAGTTACTTTGCCAAGTAACTAATTACTCTTACATTCAGGTAACTGAGTTACGAACGCAATGACTTTTTGGGAGAAGTAATTTGTAACTGTAATTAATTACTTTTTTAAAGTAAAATTAACAACACTGCTTATAACAGATGTCATTTGGTGTTATCCTGCAAATTATCTCACTTTGGAATGGATGTTAAAGCTGGACATAAATGTAGATCGTGACATAATTTGCCGGATGACACTTAATGATATCTATCATAAGCATTCAGTACTGCCCTTCATAGTGCCATGTTATAATTATGACGGTCTAATGACGCCGCTGTCAAATAAAGTGTTACCTATTAACCCAAATAAATCTGGAAATAAGCAACACTGGACTGTAAGATGCAGGATTCAAAATGAAGGAAAAAAGTAGCGGCTTATAGTCCGAAAATTACGTACTTTAAAAAATGGCTCGCAAGTAGTGACAATATTCAATGACAAACCTCAAATTTTTAGAGGTTTATAGGAATTTTCACACTATAACGGGCACCTGACTAGGAGTGGGAACCTCTTGGTACCTCACGATACGATATGATTTGCGATACAAAGCTCACGATAACGATGATCTGACGATATGGCAGTACAAGGATTATCGATACATTGGTCAGGAAGTCATTCTAGGATTTTCTACAAACAACTAATAAACTGAAAAACAAGGTTCTGCTGTGAATTTGAATGAGTTTACCACTAGTAGACGTCCAATCCATTTGAAGTGGGAGGGTGGCAGCGAAAGAACATTCGTTCATTCGCTGCCATCCCTCCCACTTCAAACGGATTGGACGTCTATGGCTATCACTGGCAGCCAATGCCAGGCAATGAAGTAATTTTGGGCCATTTAAGGTAATTTACCTGTTGATTTTCTGTTACTTCCTGTTGATTTTGGGGCATTTTATGGGTCACTTCCTTTTTATTTTGAGTTACAGAACAGGACGTGACCTGGGAATCACCCAAATGAATAGGCAGTGACTCAAACTCAACAGGAAATGACCTGTATATGCCCTAAAATGAACAGCAAGTGACCTGTAAATACCCCGAAAATCGGACCGAATGACTGTGAATGCTCTGGTTTCGAATGAAGGAACGTTCCCAGTCTAAATGGATTGGGCTTTGAGCACCGTCAATGGCAGCTTTAGAGTTAATTCAGACACTATTATGGTGGAAGACTTTGGTAGCAACTTGATGGTTCCTTTTTTTTTTCTTTTTAAACATTGACACGTTTTTAAACCAATATCTCGATTCTTGACAGGAGCATATCGATAACCTTTTGGAATACAAAGTATCACGATATATGGTAAATGGAGTTATACTTGTATAGCGCTTTTCCACTGTTCAAGGTGCTCAAAGCGCTTTACACTACATTGCCATCTACCTACTGGTGACGCAGTACCAGGAGCAATGCGGGGTTCAGTATCTTGCTCAAGGACACTTAGGCGAGTTCATCAGGGCAGAAAATCGATCCCACAACCTCTGGGTTGGGGGACAACTACTCTACCACTGAGCCACGCCATCACCAATATATCACCAATTCGATATTTTTGTCACACCCCTACACCTGACTATAAGCTGCCACCCACCAAATTAGATACAAAAACTACGTTTGTTAATCGATAAGCCGCACTGGACTATATGCCGCAGCTGTCCTCACTGTATTATGGGATTTTTACACCAAAAGATATTAACTTTATTTGACGGTGGCATCATACAACTGTCATAAGATGAAATGAACCACCATGAAGCTTTGAACCAATTAGCTGCAAATCTTCATTGCTTCAAGAAGCTTCATTTGGCCAACACTGCTCCCTTGGGGGAGACAGTCAACCTCTGCTGGCACCTGCTATCAACAATGTCGTCATCCAACATGCCTGCTAGCATGCATTGCAGTGCTACAGATGTAAATAACAATCAAAATTCATGTTCTGTGCTAATTATTTCTTCAGTTACTGTTCCAGTTGTATCATAAATTGCTATTTATGGTATTTGGTACCACTTTATTTGACAGCAGCGCCATAAGACTGTCATTAGACAATCATAATTATGACATGATATTGTCATGAGCATTAATGAATGCTTATAACAGATGTCATTTGGTATTATCTCGCAAGTTATCTCACTTTTGAATGAATGTAAGAGATTCGAGCTGGACATAAATGTAGATAGTGACATAATTTGCTGGATGACACCTAATGACATCTATCATAAGCATTCAGTAATGGCTTTGATAGTGCCATGGCATAATTATGGCAGTCGTATTAGGCCGCTGTCAAATAAAGTGTCACCTATTAACCCAAATAAATCTCGAAATGAGCCGCACTAGACTATAAGCTGCAGGATTCAAAATGAAGGAAAAAAACGTAGCAGTTTATAGTCCGAAAATTACGGTACTTTAATGCCAGCAATATGGAGCAATTATCAGAGAATCCCAGAATTTGAAAAATAAGGTCATAATGAAACCTTTTTTTCAAATTTGCAAAAAGAAAAGTCAAAATGAATGTGTGTAATAAGCGCTCAGATATATATAACCCTTGCAAAATCCTGTTTGTTTTTTTCATGGAACCTGCAGATGCATGTGTTGACTTGCATCCATCATTTTTTTTTTTTTCAAAAAGAAATGTCAAAATTCAGAATTAGTCTCAAAATCATGAAATTTTAGGTGTATCAAATGTGATACATTTGACAATATAGGGTTAAAAAACTCGTCAAAACTTTTCTTTTAACCCAGGCAATAGTAGGTGGTTTATTTACCTGACATGTTTCGGCGAACACTTCCGCCTTCGTCAGAGGGTCACTGATGTTGGTGTGACGTGTCTTTATCAGCTGATGGATGAAGGCGTGACTAACCTGACCAAAAACTTTTAAAAACTGCTTGCAAGCAGTGACAATATACTATGACAAACCTCAAATTGTCATAGGTTCGTTTTTATTTCTGTCCAAAAAATACTAACATTTTTGTTTCTATGATTTCAGACAACAGAGCTCATTGGAATCCAGCCATCGGATCTGTGCTACAGCCTTGTGAGAACTGCATGGACAATGTAACGCTGATGACGTAACTCAAGATTCTCCTTGGGGAGCTGTAGTCCGGAAGTTTTAGTACACTCCTGCTTTTACCACGAGCGCCAAAGTCACAGCCATGCCAGCAAAAGCACCTATATATCTGAAACCCGCCAACAGTAAAAGGGGGAAAAAATGTCGCCTGCGCGATATTTTGTCACCAGACATGATAAGTCCGCCACTTGGCGATTTTCGACACACCATTCACATTGGCAGAGGTGGACAGAGGGATGCCTTTGGAGACATGTCCTTCCTCCAAGGGAAGTATGAGCTATTACCCGGGAAGGGAGATTTCCAACCTCAGTATGGTATCCAAAGTGAGTTTCTGCGAGCCAATAGTACAGGCGATGCGTCTTTTGTGGAGACCCCATCTCCTGTTCTCAAGAATGCCATCTCCCTTCCTACCATTGGTGGCTGTCAAGCACTGACCCTACCACTGATCACCTCTACTGTATTCTCCATGCCCCCAGAGCCCCTGGGGCACATAATGGGGCCTATTTCCTCAGTGAGGCCTGACAGTATTGAGGATGTAGAGATCCTACAGATGGATGCTTTGTTGCACTCAATGGAAAACTTCAGCAACAAGGCCTTACCTCCCCCTAGAAACATCCAGTCTAAACCTGATGTTGTTCTGGATCTCCTGGAGAATATGAGAAAGTCCAACTCTAAAGTTATTAAGGCTAACATAGCAAACAAAAACGAGAGCAGGGTTGAGAAGCAATCTCATTATTACATCAACGGTCATAGTAGCAGTAGCTACAAAGCTAATGGAAGCCTTCACAGCAATACAAGTGGCGACAGCTTTGAAAGTTATGCAAAAGATGACTACAAGGCCAAAATTCACGATGATGGCAGTAGTATCGTTGACAAGAAGAGCGGTTTAGGACATTTTTGCAACGACATTAATCTGGAATTCAAGCAGGAGCGCTCCAAGTGCAAGGGTGAATGGGTGGACAGAGACAGTGGGGTGGAGGAGGGCCGCATCTGTGATTTTGACATTGAGTTTTCCAAAGAGAAGTGCACATCACACGAGTCCCTCACCCGAATCACAGGGTCACTGCTCTCCCTTGAACTTGATCTGGGCCCATCCATCCTGGATGATGTGCTTAACATAATGGATAAACCCGCAGTGAAAAGCAGGCCTTGAGCTGCACTGAGGCCCTTAGAGGAGAAAGGGAAATGATCAAATGATCAAACTCAAGCCAGGAGGAGACAAAGGACTATTTGAGCTACGTTAGACAGAGCTGACTATGTTTTCATTATAAAAACATATAACTACTCTGGCTTTTATGGAGTGTTTTCTCTGTATTTTTTTTTTCTTTTTGGGCCATGCCGGCATGTTCATATGCATGTAGTACTGAGTTACAGTACTGTGCCTTTAATTGTCTTTTTAAGAAAATAAATATCATACATAGTTCTCCAATGCAATATTCTGTGTTTTTTCTTTTCCAGATTTGAGTGTCAAACACTGTTGTTTGTTTTTAGTGGGTTTACCAAAGCACTATTTGATTTTGTTCTTAACTGATCTTCATTTTTTTTTAAATGACACAACAGTATGCATCATGTTTTGAATTGTAACACAAATAAAATCATTTTGTTTGATCATGTCACTTTATTGATGCCAATGTGAGAATGTATGGTGCTAAATCAAGGCCAAAAGTATTGTAATCTGAAAAAAAGAAATGATTGAAAACGAAACAAAAAAATGTTCTTGAATCTTTCAAAAGCTAATAAATAACTAAATAAATAACTAACTAAATAAAAAATATATTTTTTTTTAAAATTAAAAACTTTTTTTTTTTTTTCAGTTACAAAGTTGATATTTTCAGGTTCAAATTAGGGCTGTCAAAATTATCACCTCAACGGGTGGTAATTAATTTTTTTAATTAATCACGTGAAAATATTTGACGCAATTGACGCATATGCCCCGCTCAAACAGATTAAAATGACAGCAGAGTGTAATGTCAGCTTGTTACTTGTTTTTTGGTGTTTGGCGCCCTCTGCTGGTGGTTGGGTCCAACTGATTTCATGGCTTTCAGCACCATGAGTGAGCATGGTGTAATTATTGACATCAACAATGGCGAGCTATTAGTTAATTTTTTGATTGAAAATTTTTACAAATTTTAATCAAACGAAAACATTAAGAGGGGTTTTAATATAAAATTTCTATAACTTGTACTAACATTTATCTTTTAAGAACTACAAGTCTTTCTATCCATGGATCGCTTTAAGAGAATGTTAATAATGTTAATGCCATCTTGTTGATTTCTTGTTATAATAAACTAATACAGTACTTATGTACCGTATGTTGAATGTATATCTCCGTCTTGTGTCTTATCTTTCCATTCCAACAAGAATCTACAGAAAAATATGGGATATTTTATAGATGGTTTGAATTGCGATTAATTACAATTAATGAATTTTTAGGCTGTAATTAACTCGATTAAAAATTTTAATCGTTTGACAGCCCTAGTTCAAATATAACTTTTTGGTTTCCGTTATCTAATTTTCACCTTCAGAATTTTTTTTCACTTTCAGATCTTATTTTTTCACTTTCAATGTTTTTTTTTTAACATTCAAAAATGTTTTTTTCGCTTGTTTCAAAACTTTTGGCCAAGTTCTGGCGCGGGGGGTGTAGCTTCGACAAGAGGCGTGTTGGCTTGTAAGACACAGCCTATCAAAGCGACCTCAAATGATGCTGCCTTCAGGAAAAGTGGGTACTTTAATGGATTATGACGCCACGCTTTGTTCACTTTATTTTCTTGATACCTGTAATTGAAGTAATGCTGGGGGGGGGGGGGGGGGGGTGTTGTCTTTTGTAAGTCATTCTAGATGACTTTTGGTCAGTTTTAAAGACTAAAATTGGAAAATATGCCACGTTGTTGACTTTTACCTTAAGAAATGATGTGTCTGAAATCCAAAGGAAAACGTGAACGCAGCGTAGCATCTTTTTGCTAGTTTGTGCTATAAATATTTTCTTTTCTGCTACTATCATTTTGGAGATATTGATATATTAATTTCGAGTGATGGCGTCACTCGCAGCCCCCCATTTACTGCAAAATGGACCCAAAGAGGTGCCATTTGTTTCTGCTAGTCTTAGCTACACCCCTATTTTATTGAGAGAGTTGGTGCACTCCATCAGCCGCGGGGAGTTAGGACCAAAAGTAATGCAGTAAAAATAGAGAGTGTGGCATCATAATCCATCGAAGTACTCACGTTTCCTGAAGGTAGCATCATTTGGGGTTGCTTTGATAGTCTGTCTCTCACGAGCCAACACCAGAACACGGCCAAACGTTTTTAAACTGAAAAAAAAAAAAAAAGATCTGAAAGCAAAAAAAAAAAGATCTGAAAATGAAAAAAAAATTTGAAAAGAAAAAAAAATGAAACTGAAAAATAAGAACTAAAAGTGGAAAAAATAAATCTCATGGCAAAAATTTGATAACCGAAACAAAAAAAATAATATTTGAGCCTGAAAATATCAACTTTGCAGCTGAAAAAATACATTTTTTTTTCGCTTTTGAAATATTCAAGGAAAAAAAAACATTTAGTTAAAAAAATGTTTTCAATTGTTACTTTTTTTCAGATTACAATACTTTTGGCCTTGACTTAGCACCATAATAATGCACCACAACTACAATAAGGATGACAATCAAAAACACACGAGGACAATAAGAAACATTTGGAATTGGGAAAGAAGTATAGATTGACAGAATGGATTCATTTTCTTTCCTCTAACATTCCTTACATTCTGCCTCCTTGCCCTGCAGTGGGAGCACCGGTGGGTCTTCGGTAGGCGCTTGCACCATTTGTTTGCGTGTAGAGGGACACGCAGAGGAGGGGGGTCTTTGACATTCCCTGCATTCCAGCCATGGAGCACAAATGTCCTGGACCAGACATAAATCAGCTGTTTCAAGTAAGGGGGGCTTGGTTTAGTAACACTATTCATCAGCCAAAATGCAGCGCCTTGGAGCTAGTAAATGACACAAATACAACCTAAAAGTAAACTGGATTCAGTGCTGACCAATATATGCATCCTTTGCTTGGGTCCAATCACAATAAAGACATGTTGACCCGACATTTTTCAAAATAAAAACAGTCTGGAAGAGAGCGACTGGAGTTGTCTCTTGAACCCAACTACCACCTCAGCAGTAGCCCTCAAAAGTCCTCTCAGTACGTGTCTGCACATGTGCTACTGCGATGCGTGAGTAGAAGAAACAAGACCCTCTGTTTTTGTGATAGGAAGCATATTTCATGTGCAAATAATCAACAAAACCCAGACCCGTTTATTAAATTCCGCTCTATCCATTGACCGGACCATTGTGGTGGACATGTCTGAATCCCCAAGGGTCCACCAAGTATCCATAAACAACCACAAGCAGCTCACTGAAAGCATCTGCGATTAGTCCTAGAAACAGATGTCAGACAAAACTTACTGTACTGTATGTACGTATTTGCAGAAAGGCAAAGGACTTGGAAAATCCCAGTATTAGTTTAAAAACGTTCGAAAAGGCATGCAACCTTCATGCTTTCGTAATGAAAACCTTTGTCGAAGTAGTTAATTACTATTTTTAACACTGGCAAGGTACTTCAACGGCTTGATGACAGCCTTCTTCAGACGGACCCCCAAGAAGATGCCTTTGCTTTTTAAAAGAAGCCGTCAGCACAATGTTGTAGTGTGTTGTGTAACATTTCAGAAGAATTTCTGCAGGGATGCCAGAGATCTTTGGACACAAAATAGCAGGAAATACCAGTGTTTTATGAAATCCAGTACAAATATTTGACTTATGTTTGAGTCTGAACACCAAGTCCCTGTTTTATGGATGTGTATTCAACATTAATGGGTTATTTTTTGCGTTTCAACAGAGGCTTGGAAACTGTGACTTACAGCATGTCTAATAAATGTACGTCAACAAAATAGTCCTAGTTTGCTTCATCAGAGTCTCTGAAGGATTCACTTAGACATTAAATATCCATTAAGTTCCCCTCCTACATTATAGGAAGTAAGCAAACTGTAGGTTTTTCACATCACTCAAAGAGTAGAAGAGGCAACAAGGATGTTGCTATTACCTACAACATTGGAATTTTCCAACCAATGATTTATTTTCCACAAACAGAATCACTGTATTTACTATTTGTCCAGCAAACCAGAGGTTCAGTACCTCAGTTTTCCTGTCTTGGGTAAAGTTGTCACTTCACAGATGAATAAACTGAAGGCCAAGGGCCACCAGAGCCAAAGAAAGTAGAGAGCAAATATTTCCACTCAAGTCTTAGAACAGAGAAGTGTAGTGTTCGTGCACTGTTTTTCACAGGGAGGCGTCAGTGAAGGAGCCCTTCATGTGGGCCTGAACTGTGAATGACTGATGAGAGGGCAACATTTAATGAGATGTTTCCCTGGTCATGAATGGAGACATGGGAGACAGAAAATGAATTCCTGGTTTCATTCACCTGATTTAAAAAAAAATACAAATACTGTCTATTGGTTACTTTTTAATGCTAAACTTTTATCATTCTTGTTTTCTGTTTTTGTAATCTGTTCTTTGGTGATTTCACATAAGCATGCACCCTTACTTGTGGGGATGCTTTGCAATGCAAGGCTTCCCACATACAGTATACTGTAATTTTCAGACTATAAACCGATACTTTTCCCCTGCGGCTTATAGTCCAGTGCTGCTTATTCGCTGATTTTTTGCGGGGTTTATAGGTAACACTTTATTTGACAGCAGCATCATAAGACTGTCATAGGACCATTATTATTATGACATGACACAATCATGGGCATTATTTAAAGTTTATGACATTAATTATCATCTGGCAAATAAGGTCACTAACTCCATTTATATCCAGTTTGGATCTTTTATCCATCCATCCATTATCTTCCGCTTAGTCTGGGGTCGGGTCGCAGGGGCAGCAGATTTAGCAGGGAAGCCCAGACTTCCCTCTCCCCAGCCACTTCAGCCAGCTTCTCCAGCGGGATTCCAAGGCGTTCCCAGGCCAGCCAAGCGACATAGTCTCTCCAGCGTGTCCTGGCTCGTCCCCGGGGCCTCCCGCCGGTGGGACATGCCCGGAACACCTCCCCATGGAGGCGTCCAGGAGGCATCCGAACCAGATGCCTGAGCCACCTCAACTGGCTCCTCTCAACGCGGAGGAGTAGCGATTCGACACCAAGCCCCTTCCGGATGACCTGGCTTCTCACCCGATCTCAAAGGGAGAGCCCGGACACCCTACGGAGGAAACTCATTTCGGCCGCTTGTATCCGGGATCTTGTTCTTTCGGTCACAAGCTGTGGGTCGTGACCGAAAGAACAAGATCCCAGATCCTATAGGTGAGGGCAGGAACGTATATCGACTGGTAAATGGAGAGCTTCGTCTTTTGGCTCAGCTCCTTCATCACCACAATGGACCGGTGCAGAGTCCGCATCACTGCAGAAGCTGCACCGATCTGCCTGTCAATCTCCCGCTCCCTCCTACCTTCACTCGTGAACAAGACCCCAAGATACTTGAACTCCTCCACTTGGGGCAGGATGTCATCCCCGATCCGGAGAGGGCATGCCACCTTTTTGCCATGGGTGACCCTGCCAGGGGCTTAAAGCCCCCAGACAACACAGGTCCTAGGATCATTGGGACATGCAAACCCCTCCACCACGATGAGGTGATGACTCAAGGAGGGGTGGATCTTTTACATCCATTCAAAAGTGAGATCATTTCCCAGATGACACTAAATAGTATCCGTTATAAGCATTCATTAATGCTCATGACAGCGTCATGTCATAATTATGATTGTCTTATGGCGTCACTGTCAAATAAAGTGTTACTGTTAGGTTTTGTGTTGGTTCCCTCCGAGTGTGTTCCTGTGATTACTTATTGATTTCACCTGTTGTACCTGCTCCTAGTGTATCCGTCAAACTGCATACTTCTGTGTCACCCATCTGTTCCTCGTTGTCTCGTTACCCCTTGTCTCTGTGTGTGTATGAAAGCTCCCAGTTTCTTTTCACTCCTTGTTGCGTCATTGTCAATGTGTCCGTTCATGCCAGCGTCAATTCTTGCCCGTTCCTACATCACAGCCCTCATGTTTCTCTGCCTCAGTAAGTTTTTGATACCCAGCCTTTTGTTAGTAACCTGAGTTTTGTTTGCTACTGTGTTTTTTGGGATCACCTCGGTTTTGGTTTGTACTTCGTTTTTTGTCGGCCTTAATTAAATTACTTTTGCACCGCCTTTTGCCGCGCTTCCCTTTCCCTGCACTTGGGTCCACACACCACCTGCCTGCCCGCATACCTGACAGTTACCAAATACCATAACGAGCAATTAATAAAACAACTGGAACAGTAACTGAAGAAATAATTAGCACAAAACATGAATTTTGTCTGTAGCGCCGCAATGCATGCTAGAAGGCATTTTGGACAACAACGGTGTTGACAGCAGGTGGTAGCAGAGGTTGACTGTCTCCCCCAACAGAGCAGTGATGGCCAAATGAAGCTTCTTGAAGCAATGAAGCTTTGCAGCCAATTGGTTAAGAGCTTCATGGTGTTTCATTCGGTCTTATGACAGTGTTATGATGCCGCTGTTAACAAAGTGTTACTGGTTAATATCTTTTGGTGTATATATCCCATAATACAGTGAGGACAGCTGCATCTTATAGTCCAGTGCGGCTTATCTATGAACAAATGCCGTTTTCATGTCTAATTTGGTGGGTGGCGGCTTATTGTCAGGTGTGACTTATAGTCCGAAAATTACGGTAATATTAGTATTGTTTTCCTGTCTATTTCTTCAGCCCACACACTTTGACCGATTCACACCATTCAAACTTTGAAACGTTACAAAAATTCACACGTCGCAGGCTCACTTTCGATTTTGCCACATTCAGCTGCTGGTCATTGTTCCCGTTTCAGAGTGTGGGCAGTGTTCCCTGGAAGCAGGTGCATCCAATTCTCAACAATGGCATATTAAAACGTGGGCAACCCAAGCAAGGGGTGCTAAGATATTGCCTTGCTGGTCACCAACGGACGTTTTGTATTCTCGAGCTTGTTACCGTAATTTTCGCACTATAAAGCGCACCTGACTATAAGCCGCCACCCACTAAATTTGACCCCCAAACGACATTTGTTCATAGATAAGCCGCACTGGGATATAGGATGCAGCTGTCAACATTGTCTTATGGGATATTTACACCAAAAGATATTAACTGGTAACACTTTATTTGACAGCGGCATCATACGACTCTCATAACACCAAATGAACCACCATGAAGCTTTAAACCAATTGGCTGCAAAGCTTCATTGCTTCAAGATGTTTCATTTGGCCATCATTGCTCCCTTGAGGGAGAAAGTCAACCTCTGCTGCCACCTGCTGTCAACACTGCTGTTGCCTCCTAGCATGCATTGCAGTGCTACAGATTTAAAAAAGAATTCAGAATTCATGTTCTGTGATAATTATTTCTTCAGTTACTGTTTTAGTTGTTTCATTAATTGCTAGTTATGGTATTTGGTAACACTTTATTTGACAGTGGCGCAATGAGACGGTCATTAGAAAATTTTAATTGTGACATGACACTGTCATGAGCATTAATGAATGCTTATAACAGATCTCATTTAGTGTCATCCAGCAAATTATCTTACTTTTGAATGGATGTAAAACGTCCGAGCTGGACATAAATGGAGTTGGCGACAAAATTTGCCGGATGACACTTAATGACATCTGTCATTAGCATTCAGTAATGCCCATGATAGTATCATGTCATGATTATCACTGTCTTGTGACGTCAAATAAAGTTTTCTCTACTAACCCAAATAAATAAAAAAATATGCTGCACTGGATTATAAGCCGCATGATTCAAAATGAAGGAAAAAAGTGGCGGCTTGTAGTCCAAAAATTACGGTATTCACATTGGGCAAGTTTTGCTCTGCCTTGGTTAGTTTGTCCGCCTTCCTCGTTTTGAATCCTCTACTTAGGTAGGTATTTGAGTGCATTTGTGTTGTTTTTGTCACCTTGGTTTACCCTCGGGTTAGTTGTAGTGATCTCCAATGACCAGTTGTCACGGCCCCTTTTTATTATTTTTATCTACTGTATGTTTTGTTTTGTATACAATACACCTATTGAACGCCTCTCTTGATGTCTGTTTTGGGGTCCACCCTTGTTTTCCACATTCGTAGATCGTAACAGCTTTTGCCCCATAAAGGTTAACAATTGCGGCGAACCCAGGTTTTTCAACCAAAACAATTTCCATTAGCAAAAACATTTGAAATTTCACATTTTAAAGTGTATCTCGTCCTATATTCATATAATTTACACTTCCAAACATTGAGGAAATCAATGCGCACTGAATTTTACCAATAACGTACGGTTCCAACAAAATTTGACAGAAAAAAATACCTGTTTTAACAGAAAGACACAAAAAAGACGAAAGATTTTTTCGAGCTGAAGAGAAACAAGAGTGTATGTGTGGCGTCTCTGCTCGTCTGCGTGGCTGTTGAGCGCCTGGTGTGGCTCGCGTTCGGCAGGATGTAATAGGGCACGCTCGGGTGGGTCCCGGTGCCGGGATTGGCGATGGGGCGGGGTAGGGTCGGTCGCCAACGGGCTTACACTCACAAAGGATTCACACGATTACTGGGTTCTAGATCACAGAACTGATTTGTGTACACTCTACTCCTTTCAATCACTTAGCTTATAAACACCCCACCCCCTTCTCCCTCTTTCACTGGTCAACAGGCCCCCACATGGTGTTAACCGGAAATACATCTAGCTGAAGATAGCAGCAACATATTAGTAGCTAGTCTAGACGTTCAATGTATTTCTTGTTGTTTGTGTTTGTGTTTCTTTTCTATCTTCTCTTGTGTTTCTTTTCTTCTGTCCCCCCATAACCCCTTCCTGTTCGCTGCTTTGTCATAATAAACGAGATATTTTGAATGATCACAATGGGAGTATGTCAGACTCTCAATGTGAAACATTAAAACTGTTCAGACTATCCGGGCACTTAGACTTCCATTCTCTGTGTTAAACAGCTGAACAGGATTAAATATTATATTATTATAATTATATAATATAATATAATATAATATAATCTAATATAATATAATATAATATAATATAATATAATATCATATCATATCATATCATATCATATCATATCATATCATATCATATCATATCATATCATATCTCATAATAAAATAATATTTAAAAAAAAAAAAAACACGAAAAAAGTCCCACAATAAACAGGAAGTGACAACAAAAATGCCTTACACTAAACAGGAAATTACCAAAAATGTATAGGAAAAGACCACAAAATTCTCAAAAAAATTGCTAAATCAATCTGTAAGTACGTAGGAAAGCAACCCAAAATTAACCCTTTAGCTGCCATTGACTACGGTAGACATCTAATTTATTCAGGTTGTAAGGACTGGCTATGACTGCTTATCTTTCTATGCGATTGACGGTGCTAGACATCCAATTTTTTTTTTTTTTACTAGGAATAACGAACAAGTGTTTTTGACTGAAAATCTACAGGAAGTGCCCCATGCATTCTCTAATTGTGAATTAAGTTTACGAAATTGCTCAATATGCTTTGGAGTCCACGAAACTGCTGAAGTCAACCCTTAAATTGTTTACTTCAGATTTCAATAAAATGCAACCCCCCACCATGTGTTTGGACTATTTTGTATTTGACTCAACTTTCAGGGCAGCTTGGCTAAATGCATCTGGGTTTTGTCACAGAGGTATTCCGGTGCTTCAGAGGTGACGGTAGTGTGTTTAGCTCTCGCCCTCGTTCCTCTAGAGCCCTCACGTGCTGAAGATACAAACCAAATTCTCCGTGGTTACTGTCAGACAAACAGCAGTCAACAGTGTGCAGGCTACCCAAGCTATCCATTGCCGGCCAGGCCAAAATCCATACTGTATGAGCTATCCTTCCATCTGCAGTGCATCAACTCTTACTCATGCAGGGTCTTTTTATTCAGTCCAGAGAAGGACTACACTCTCATAAACCCTCCTTTGTTATCTTTTGAGAGATCTCCAGACTGGCTCTGCTAATTCAGCATATATCTAGTAGAACACTTAAGTCCAAATTTCTTGCTAGGAATCCTTAACAAAATTTTTCCAGGAAAAGTCTTCTCGTCACGTATTACATTATCACCTGTATAGTATACGTCAATCTGTCTCTCCAGCAACCAGGGGAATTATTTTACTAGTGTTGCACCAATACTCATTTTTGGCTCCCGATATTGAGCACCTGGCTGCCTGGTATCAACCAATGCCGATACTGTACCGAAACAAAGGTGTTTTTTCTTTCTCTCTTTTTTTTTTTTTTTTCTTTTTAAAAAAACAAATATTTTTTTCCTTTTAATAGTAAATTACTGCATACTCACTTGAATGTATACAGTGCCTTGCAAAAGTATTCGGCCCCCTTGAACCTTGCAACCTTTCGCCACATTTCAGGCTTCAAACATAAAGATATACAATTTTAATTTTTTGTCAAGAATCAACAACAAGTGGGACACAATCGTGAAGTGGAACAAAATTTATTGGATAATTTAAACTTTTTTAACAAATAAAAAACTGAAATGTGGGGCGTGCAATATTATTCGGCCCCCTTGCGTTAATACTTTGTAGCGCCACCTTTTGCTCCAATTACAGCTGCAAGTCGCTTGGGGTATGTTTCTATCAGTTTTGCACATCGAGAGACTGACATTCTTGCCCATTCTTCCTTGCAAAACAGCTCGAGGTCAGTGAGGTTGGATGGAGAGTGTTTGTGAACAGCAGTCTTCAGCTCTTTCCACAGATTCTCGATTGGATTCAGGTCTGGACTTTGACTTGGCCATTCTAACACCTGGATACGTTTATTTTTGAACCATTCCATTGTAGATTTGGCTTTATGTTTTGGATCATTGTCCTGTTGGAAGATAAATCTCCATCCCAGTTTCAGGTCTTGTGCAGATACCAACAGGTTTTCTTCCAGAATGTTCCTGTATTTGGCTGCATCCATCTTCCCATCAATTTTAACCATCTTCCCTGTCCCTGCTGAAGAAAAGCAGGCCCAAACCATGATGCTGCCACCACCATGTTTGACAGTGGGGATGGTGTGTTCAGGGTGATGAGCTGTGTTGCTTTTACGCCAAACATATCGTTTTGCATTGTGGCCAAAAAGTTCAATTTTGGTTTCATCTGACCAGAGCACCTTCTTCCACATGTTTGGTGTGTCTCCCAGGTGGCTTGTGGCAAACTTTAAACGAGACTTTTTATGGATATCTTTGAGAAATGGCTTTCTTCTTGCCACTCTTCCATAAAGGCCAGATTTGTGCAGTGTACGGCTGACTGTTGTCCTATGGACAGACTCTCCCACCTCAGCTGTAGATCTCTGCAGTTCATCCAGAGTGATCATGGGCCTTTTGGCTGCATCTCTGATCAGTTTTCTCCTTGTTTGAGAAGAAAGTTTGGAAGGACGGCCGGGTCTTGGTAGATTTGCAGTGGTCTGATGCTCCTTCCATTTCAATATGATGGCTTGCACAGTGCTCCTTGAGATGTTTAAAGCTTGGGAAATCTTTTTGTATCCAAATCCGGCTTTAAACTTCTCCACAACAGTATCTCGGACCTGCCTGGTGTGTTCCTTGGTTTTCATAATGCTCTCTGCACTTTAAACGGAACCCTGAGACTATCACAGAGCAGGTACATTTATCCGGAGACTTGATTACACACAGGTGGATTTTATTTATCATCATCGGTCATTTAGGACAACATTGGATCATTCAGAGATCCTCACTGAACTTCTGGAGTGAGTTTGCTGCACTGAAAGTAAAGGGGCCGAATAATATTGCACGCCCCACTTTTCAGTTTTTTATTTGTTAAAAAAGTTTAAATTATCCAATAAATGTTGTTCCACTTCACGATTGTGTCCCACTTGTTGTTGATTCTTGACAAAAAAATTAAATTTCATATCTTTATGTTTGAAGCCTGAAATGTGGCGAAAGGTTGCAATATCCAAGGGGGCCGAATACTTTTGCAAGGCACTGTAGTAATGGCTATCATGGCTTGGTCGACACTGCTTAACTTAACTTGCTGTCTGCCATTGACAGCTCTAGATGACCAATGTTCATCCTCCCACTTCAGAAGGATTGGACCTCTGCTAGTGATAGATTCACTGAAATTCACAGCAGAATAATGATTCGACAGAACACGAATGCGCCACATGATTGGACGCCCACCATTATTTTGGGAAGCACAACAAGCGCTCCTTTTTTTAATGGTGCCATGTGTAGTTGGTGGCCATCTTGGGTGAGGCAGCCAGCAGTTGGTAACTACCGATGTTGAAAAGTACAGTATATCATAAAAGTGAGTACACCCCTCGCATTTCTGCAGATATTTAACTATATCTTTTCATGGGACAACACTGACAAAATGACACTTTGACACAATTACAAGTAGTCTGTGTGCAGCTTACATAATACAGTTAATGTATTTTCCCTTCAAAAAACTCAAAATATAGCCATTAATATCTAAACCCCTGGCAACAAAAGTAAGTGCACCCCTTAGTAAATACATACATCCCTAAATGTCCAAATTTGTCATTTTCCCTCCAAAATGTCATATGACTCGTTACAGGAGTGCTGTCAGCATTGCTGCAGAGATTGAAGAGGTGGAGGGGTCAGCCTGTTAGTGCTCAGACCATATGCCGCACTCTACATCAAATTGATGTGCATGGCTGTCACCCCAGGAGGAAGCCTCTTCTGAAGATGGTACACAAGAAAGCCTGCCTGTCTCATCAGACCATAGAACATGGGTCCAGTAATCCATGTGCTTTGTTGACATGTCTTCAGCAAATTGTCTGCGGGCTTTCTAGATATATATATATATATATGGCGGAAAACACAGACAAAAAATATATATATATATATATATATATATATATATATATATATATATATATATATATATATATATATATATATATATATATATATATATATATATATATATACTTTAAAAATTATTATTATTATTTTATTATTATTTATTTATCATTTAATTATTTATTTATTTATAACACTTAAAATGTAATAATTATGGTAAGTTTTAAACATGTTATTTTCCTACTGAATTTTTTAAAACAAGAATAAAGTAGTAGAAAAATGCCTGGCTTTATTGAATGCTTCATTGAGTGAGTCCACTCAAATCCACTCAAGCTGCTCACTTAAACACAATGAGTTGCCACAGCAACTGTTTAACAGAGTTAAACGATGATTGACGCATGACAGATCTGTTCTATGTGTTGGATTTTATCAAGTAAATGTCCCCCAAAATGCGACTTATACCCCGGTGCGACTTATATATGTTTTTTTTCTCTTCATTGGGCATTTTATGGCTGGTGCGACTTATACTCAGGTGCAACTTGTAGTCCGAAAAATACGGTATTTATTTCTGAACTTGTGCAAAACAACATGCCTACTGTCCACGCCTACAGTCCACGCCAACAACAAAACATGAAAAGTGACTTACTCTGTCATGTAAGTCAAGCGGTGCATTCAGGTACACCACTCAAAACACAGCCACCATATTAGAACCCGATTCATTACATTATTACAGGTATTATTATTATTACTAATATTATATTATTATTCCCATTTTCATTTGTTTTGCTCTGCGTAATTGTTATTTTCAATAGTATCAGCAGTATTTATTAACGATTTAGTGTAGGTTTTCAGGCTTGGGAACGAATTCATGGTATTATAATGTATTCTTATGGGAAAATCCTGCTTGACATACGACCCTTTCGACTTCCAAACAAGGTCCTAGGACGAATTAACTTCATATGTAGAGGTACCACTGTAATTGCCTAAGCTATAAATTAAAATATTATTTTCATCTTGAATCAGGTGATCTTGGCAATTACCAACATTGTGAAAAATACTGCACTGATGCTCAAACACACTGCAATAAGTATTTAATTTGTCCTCTTGTCTGGACAACACATTGTGGACTCAACAATGCAAAAGTGATGCAGTCTTCCATTCTATTTCCAGATCAGAAAGAATGCAACTTGGACAAAGCTCTAAAGAGTTTCACATGGATCTGTGCTTTTTATATTCCAGAAGTTGTACAGCAGCTTCACAAAAAGCTATTTGTTTATAACATTGCCCATGCCACCAACGCGGAGCAGCAACAGCCCACCATGTTGCTGTAGTGGGGTCTGTCGTTGTCAAAGGAACAACTGTATTTGTACATTAGTTCTTTGCTACATTTGCTCCAAGCAGCCGTCTCTGAATTCCTATAATGCCGTGAAGAAGGAGTGGCGGTGAATTTAGGGAGTGTCTCCCCTTATAGCTACCGGGTGACATCATGTGACATCTTTTCATCTGGTGGGTCAACAACACCATCCCTGTCACTCTAATTTGATGACATGACTGCTGTCACCATCTTGGAGCCAGTTATGTGGTCGGGTCAGTGAGGATGCATGGGAGGGGCAACTATTGACGGATGCATGCCTGTCCTATAATTAGTGTGGTCGATACCAACAAATACTGTAGAACCAAACTTAGGTTAGTGTTCTGATTTCACTGCAGCAAAGCAGTTGAATTGCTCTGAATTTTAACTGTCATGCTTCAAGTCCCACTGTATAGAAAAAATGTGTAATGGGGAACTATTTGTTAGAGAGAGGTCAGTCTGCTCTAACTCATTTGCTCCCAAAAACGTATCAATATGTTCTATTTTTGGTAACACTTTACAATAAGGGTCCCTTAATTAACATTAGTTAATGCATTTTTATGCAATAACTAATGTTTAAGTAACATTACAATAATTAATATAATTGCTTATCTAACATTTATTAATGTATTAATTAACATGAGTTACTGCATTAGCTAATAATGCATAACCAGACAGTAAATAATGGTTTGGTAAAATTAAAAAAAAAAAATATGGGCCTATATAAGGTTAGGGTTTAGGATCAGGGTTTGTTAACTTAGCATTTATAATTTGTTAGTTAAGTATTACTTAACCTTAATTAACCATTACTGAATGTTTTTTGGACCCTTATTGTAAAGTGTAGCACACATATCGCTTAACTAAGAAATTATAAATGCTTAAGTTCCCCCCTCTTAACCTTTATTAACTATAACTGACTGCTTTTTGGACCCTTATTGTAAAGTGTAGCACGTGTGTCCCTTAACTAAGAAATTATAAATGCTTAAGTTAACAAACCCTAACCCTACATAGGCCTATATATTCTTTTAATTTTACCAAACTATTAGTTACTGTCTGGTTATGCATTAACGAATGCATTAACTAATACATTAACTAATGCATTAACTAATGCATTAACTCATGTTAATTAATATATTAATAAATGTTAGATAAGCAATTATATCAATTATTGTAATGTTACTTAAACATTAGTTATTGTCTTAAAATGCATTAACTAATGCATTAACTCATGTTAATTAATATATTAATAAATGTTAGATAAGGGATTAAATGGATTATTGTCATGTTACTTAAACATGAGTTACTGTCTAAAAATGCATTAAGTAATGTTAATTAAGGGACCCCTTATTGTAAAGTGTTACCCTATTTTTAATTGTTTCAGTGTCCCAAAGATGTATTTATGCGTCTTTTTACATTTTTTTCCACAACAGACATCTCTAGGTTCTGATGCAACTTGGCTCCAAAGCACAATGCTGAAAATCCATTTTAAAGCAATAAAACTGGCCACTGAAGGGTAGCAGCGCATTTGGTAAGACCCGCAACTCGATCCAACGAAACGAACGGCCCGGCCGAACAGCCGGCGCGCCGGCGGAAGACGACCAAATGGACGACCAGGAGGCCAGGCGGTGGACGACCGAGCAGAACAACCGGGAGAACGCCAGGCATGCCAGGCGCTGGATGACCGAGCAGAACGACCGGGACCACCAGTGCAGCAGACGATGCCGTTGAGTCCGTGATGCTCGCCAAGCAGAGCCCGTGGTTGGCCGCTCGTGTCCCCCGCTAACCTCCAGTGTCCCACAACTCAGCCGGAAACGCGCACGGCCAAACCAGTCCCCCTCCAGGAACACAACATGCCCCACACAATTCCCCAGGAATTCCGCCACGAGGCAGTGGTCACCACAAACGAAAGACTAAAAAAAAATCCATCTTGATGAGCTAGACGGCGATGAGGGAAAAGTTTACCCCGGCTATCGCGACTGTGTCATCTCTCAGTTCAATAGTTTAGTTATGTGTAAATAGTTTCTTTGCAATCAAAAGCTCTATTTGTCTTGTTGTTTATGTTATTTTGTAGAAGGAAAACATTATTCAGATGTTTGGGATGTCACAAAAGAAAAGAATAGCTGTGTTAAAGTCAAAGTTATGTTTGAAATGTATGCATTTACAAAAAGTTCAATTTCTCTGTTTTTTCATCAGAAATTGGAAAATTGCTCAAACTAAGCTATTTTCTAATGCTGGTTTCTAAAGATAGGAAAAAGATATGAACTAACTTTTTTTTCCTGCTGAAAGAGAGTCTAATCTTTCTTTGGTGGGTTTCATGTTTATGTAGCAATAGAACAGAATTTTCTGTGGGCCTTGCAAAATCAGTCAAAATCCAGTAAAACGGCCGGCAGCGAAGGGAGTTGCACTGGTGAAAATGGCTGGGAGTGAATGAGTTAATGGCTACTATTTAGCAACCATTGAATAGCTGTCCAACACTGAAGACCGCAGTTAGTATAGTTGAAATTGACCCCTGCTGACATTAGATCTGTTCAATAGTCAATCAAAATGCTGACTCATGTGTATTCATGTGTCATGACAAGGTGACTAGGAGTGATAGAACTGAACATTTCTGCTAAAATAAGTGGCTGCGGGGTTTGACTCACTAAACTATTATAATACAACTGAAAAGTGCATAACTGTATTGTTTATATTGGTTTCTAACGTATTGAGTGATGAATTAGGATTTATACCAACAAATTTCCAAAATAAACAGCATGCCTGAACACTGTTCTGTTGCCAAGGCACAGGATCAACAATTACTTATTTGTAACATACCTTGGGGTTCTTGATGACAGACATCTATTCAAAGTCACTACTACATTATTTACAGTATCTAATTAACGTAACTAATGAACGTGTGCAAGTGCCCACACCAATACATTTCTAGTTGCTCCTAGACAGATTGGACTGCTTATATTTATTTCTGTACAGCGAGGCCGGCCCAGCCTATACGCAGGCAATGCAGCTGCTTAGAGCACCTGACCACTAGGGGGCCCCCAATCTGGCAACCTCTTTTTATACGTTGTTAATACAGCATTGTGAATAATGAATAATGTGGCGCACATCGCCGTTTATCTATGCAAACATCCATTTTCTTGTCATTACAATCTGGCAACCTGGGGAATGAAGTTGAACCAGCTTTGCGATGATTGGCGCTCAAACTTGCTTGGAAAATAGATGCACGAATATGTCAAAGAGAACTTATTCTTCTGGAGCAGAGAAACAAAAGAAGAAAATCAGAGAAGAAAAGAAACAACAGTAACCAAGGTAATAGAGCATGTTGTTGTTGTTGTGCAAGACACTCCGACTTGAACGTTGTTGTCAGCTGAGCTTATCAATATGTCGTACTGGTAATTGCCATTAGCCACAAGGTGAAGGCCAGGAGCGAATCAAGTAAAGCCGAGCAAGTTGTCGCCTGTCGGCAACGGCAAATGTACGGCTTCCGCTGATTGTAGTAAAACGAAATATTGGCATAATATGCATTTGAAATAGTAGGCCAAATACTGTATATGGGCCCCTTGGCATTATTTTGCTTAGGGCCCCCAAATGGCCTGGGCCAGCCCTGCAGTACAGTACTCTCTTAATCTTTTACAGAACACGTTTGGTTGAACATTTTATTTTACATTACAAGAAGTTTGAAATATAGATAATGGCTTGTCTATTTTTGTTTTACGCTTTAATAAAATTGTTTCCTAAAAATAGTACAACAGTGCTAAGTACTTTTACACATTTCAATAGAAGTAGGTGGTAAATTCCCAACCGATTAAGGCTTCACAGTCTTAATTCACTTTTCTCTTGCAGTTGTTTCAGATGGCATGTTGTACCTGTAACATTGCAGTAAAACATGCAGTTTATCCACACGTCAAGCGTTCAGGTCAGAGGAGCGCATTCTTTCCTTCAGGATTCTGCCTTTTAAGGTACTCTGATTCCCCTTATTCCTTCCTGCATGTGTGATCCCCCTTTCTCAGTAAGTGCCCCAGACGCTCCGTTAATATTTTGTCACCAACCAGCCATGCAAACACCACAGAGGGAAAATTCAGGACATGTTCTTTCTGATACAATGCTAAACAGCAGCTAGGGGTAATTTTATGGTTGTTTAGAAGACCTTTTAAACAGTCTCTCAAAGTTTGAATCAATTGAATTGTAACTGAACATAGAATAGCAACGTTTCCAATATTAGGTAAAGAAGAGTTGTGAAGTATGTTCAACCATACTCTGTTTTAAAAAAATAAAAACATAAATTAGGCCTATTATAGAAGCAGGGATCAAAGCAGTGGAGAAGGCATATGCAGAGTTGGCAGAAAGGTGTCATTGCATGTAATTGACTTTCCTATATATGATTTTAAAATCAACTTTTCCGGTAAAATGTTGTCTATTGTCTATAAAAGTTTTAAAGGAATAAAAATAAATAAATAAATCAATAATGAAATGAACAAAAAAAGATATTTTTATTTTAAAAATTATTTTTCGAACAGATCATGTGACTAGCACCCTAGCCAGCAGGGGCCCCCAGAGGGCCAACAGATTTAGCACACGCAGCATTACTGCATTAACGCAGTGACAAGTCTAGGGAGTGTTTCAATACCATGGAATCATTTGGCAGATTATCTAACGATTCTGTTATCGATCACAATCAGCACTAACCATGTCACGTAGATTATACATGTTTAAGAAAGTCCAATCAGCTATTAATACCACATGATTGTTTAAAGAGTGACTCACCAAGTACTCTCTGGAAAGTCCTTGCTGAGTTGTGTTACGTTGTTTTTCACAGGCCACCTCATTATTCATGTGACTACTTAAAGAAATTGTGATTTTTTTCAAAAAAGTCTATTAATGGGTCTATCGTATTCCTCGTCGAATACCATATAAGAAAAATATAACATACATGCATCTAAAATAATCCTAAATGATTTTATTAGCAATTTTAATACTCCTTTTAGCAAGGTTCCTTGGGTATGCGTATGTTCCCATAGCAACCAGTCCTGTTATTGTCCTACGTCACAAGCGCTGCGTATTCTGGGAGCGAGAATAGGCGTAAGGTGCCTATTTCAAGCAGAGGACGGCCACCTGTTAAAATGTGTGCGTCCATTAACGAATATAAGTACATCCATATGAGTCAGTGTAAAGTGCATAGTTTTCGCCACTTTTATGGCCAAGATGACCGCACGTGCATGTAGCGCGCCCGCGCTCCCCCACCTTTGTGTTCATTATACTGCGCGAGTATGTATGCGTGTCACGTGACTCAGAAGGGCCCCACGTTGCTTGTTGCCTGGGGCCCCCAGGGACCCTTGCTATGCCTCTGGATGAATATACGTAATTTCTTATAACCTAAGCTTTCAAAAGTGATAACAACTACTGAGCAAGAACCAAGGATAGAAAATGTGGTCCATGAAACGCCAGAGAGCACCGCCAAAATGGTGAGCAGAGTTTCAATTTGCCCCACTAAAGACGCTAATTGTAGAACAGAGCCACCACCGGTGTCTTTCCAATGTAGTTACCTCTGTCAAAAATTGCCACGGGAACGCACACACACATTAGTTATGAGTTATGTTGACTTAAACAATTAATTGAAGCCAAATAGAAGCAGTTATATATTTTGGAAATCAACGTTTATTAAACTGGAGAAACTCCATACAGGACTTGAATTACAATAATAACAGTTATAGGTCATCCTACAAGTACAAAGTAAAACATTGCCTTTTTTTACGTTCAGTACGTACATTGGGGCAAATAAGTATTTAGTCAACCACTAATTGTGCAAGTTCTCCCACTTGAAAATATTAGAGAGGCCTGTAACATGGTTAAACCTCAACCATGAGAGACAGAATGTGAAAAAAAAAAAAAAAACGGAACATCACATTATTTGATTTTTAAATAATTTATTTGCAAATCATGGTGGAAAATAAGTATTTGGTCAATACCAAAAGTTCATCTCAATACTTTGTTATGTACCCTTTGTTGGCAATAACGGTGGCCAAACGTTTTCTGTAACCCTTCACAAGCTTTTCACACACTGTTGCTGGTATTTTGGTCCATTCCTCCATGTAGATCTCCTCTAGAGCAGTGATGTTTTGGGGCTGTCGTAGGGCAACAAGGACTTTCAACTCCCTCCACAGATTTTCTACGGGGTTAAGATCTGGAGACTGGCTAGGCCACTCCAGGACCTTGAAATGCTTCTTACGAAGCCACTCCTTTGTTGCCCTGGCTGTGTGTTTGGGATCATTGTCATGCTGAAAGCTCATCTTCAATGCCCTTGCTGATGGGAGATTTTCACTCAAAATCTCTCGATACATGGCCCCATTCATTCTTTTCTTACACGGATCAGTCGTCCCGGTCTCTTTGCAGAAAAACAGCCCCAAAGCATGATGTTTCCACCCCCATGCTTCACAGTGGGTATGGAGCAATTCAGTATTCTTTTTTCTCCAAACACGAGAACCTGTGTTTCTACCAAAAAGTTCTATTTTGGTTTCATCTGACCATAACACATTCTCCCAGTCCTCTTCTGGATCATCCAGATGCTCTCTAGCGAACCGCAGACGGGCCTGGACGTGTACTTTCTTCAGCAGGGGGACACCTCTGGCAGTGCAGGATTTGAGTCCCTTCTGGCGCATTGTGTTACTGATAGTAGCCTTTGTTACTGTGGTCCCAGCTTTCTGTAGGTCATTCACTAGGTCCCCCTGTGTGGTTCTGGGATTTTTGCTCCCCGTTCTTGTTATCATTTTGACGCCACGGGGTGAGGAGGGAGTTGAAAGTACGTGTTGCCCAACGACAGCTCCAAAACATGACTGCTCTAGCAGAGGTTTTGCATGGAGGAATGGGCCAAAATACCAGCAACAGTGTGTGAAAAGCTTCTGAAGAGTTACAGAAAACATTTGGCCTCCGTTATTGCCAACAAAGGGTACATAACAAAGTATTGAGATGAACTTTTGGTGTAGACCAAATACTTATTTTCCACCATGATTTGCAAATAAATTCTTTAAAAATCAATGTCATTTTCAGTTTTTTTTTTTTCACATTCTGTCTCTCATGGTTGAGGTTGACCCATGTTGACAATTACAGGCCTCTCTAATATTTTCAAGTGGGAGAACTTGCACAATTAGTGGTTGACTAAATACTTATTTGCCCCACTGTATGTTGTGTTACATGACAGAGGAATTTTTTTTTTTTTTTTTTTTGTCCGATGAATGAACCATGTTTTAAAACTTTGTAGACAACTACATCACCAAAACACAGAACTCAAGCAAATCAGTGCAGTGCAGTGGCTCCCCCCAAGGGAAACAATTTTGGACGGGGGTAACTACATTGGCACGACACCAGCGGGCATACCGTATTCAATGAATGATGATCCTGTCGAAATGTATAGCTGTCCTATGCAGCCTGATTTAGAATTCCCCTCAAGAATGATAGGAAACTAAAAAAAAGCTCATTTTGAACTTATTATTATAAATGTTCTTGTAAGTTAATTTTATCACTGGCACTGCGTTTTGGGGTTATCAACATGTTATGCCCCCCCCCATCCCCAAAATTAAAACTCATCCTATGGGAGAAAGTAGCAGCTCATAGTTGAAAATTACATACTGTATAGTAAGTTAGTAACCATTGTTACAATAGGTCGTATGTCTTGAACTTTAGTTTTTTTTTTCATGCCGTAATACTGATTACACTTAGTTAGAGTATAACATCAAGTACCTTTCTCTCCAAATAGTGAAGGACTAGGGCATGACCTGATTTTTGCACCTGGTGTTCTATTGCCTGTACCACTCTGACTTTGTCTATACCTGACTATTCTCCCTGACCTACATCTAATAAATCGTTTAGTGATAAATATGGAACAAAAATAACATGCAGTTATACGAGTGGGGGAGTGGTAGATATAACAAAATCAACTTGTATGTAGTTTCAGAGGTGAATTTTGGGCAAAAGTAACTGTTAATTGTAGAAATGATTTTGTTGTAACAAGGGTAAATCGTGATTGTACAAAAGACAGTTTGTAGTTGGAGCACAAATAATATGTAGCTGTAGAAATATTGACTTGTTGTAGTAATAGTGTCTGTATGTAGAAAATATAACTTGGGTTCACAGAAATACTTTTTGAAGACATTTTATTACAACACAATGAAATGTGTGACAGCACGAGCTAAAGTTTTTTTAAGGAAAAATAACAACAACAAAAAAACTAAAAACCAAAAGAACAAAGAAAATGTACACGTTGATGATGTCAGAATGGTGCCGGCGCCCTCTACTGTTGGTCTTTTCCAGCCTAACCATTTCTGAAGAGAGAGAGAGAGAGAGAGAGAGAGAGAGAGAGAGAGAGAGAGAGAGAGAGAGAGAGAGAGAGAGAGAGAGAGAGAGAGAGAGAGAGAGAGAGAGAGAGAGAGAGATGGATATTTAATATCAATTTTAACAATCTTGAGAGATTCAAGTAATAGAACTAAACAACTCAAACTGAAAAAAAAAAAACGTTTTTTTTACTTTGTGTATGATGTAATTTTATTAAATGCAATTTCTGTTGAGGAATAAATTAGGACACCCCCACATTCAACATTCAATCCCACTTAAAATGGCTAAAATCACACACAGGGGTGTCACATCAGGTGCACACAATTAGAACATCATTACCCAGTATTTTGAAGAAGGCTTGCCTTATTTAAACCTCACATTTAGTTTGGTGTGGCCCTGACTGTTGAAGTGAGAGAAAACACCATGGTGGGATCAAAGGAGCTGTCTGAGGCCTTCAGAAAGAAGATTGTAGACGCTTATTAATCTGGTAAGGGATTTCAAAAGATCTCAAAAGAATATAAAAATCAGCTGTGGCACTGTCCGGAAAATAGTCTGCAAGTGGAGGACATTCAAAACAACTGCCAATATGCTTAGGTCTGGCCGTCCAAGCAAGTTTACCCTGAGAGCAGACTGCAAGATGCTAAAAGAAGTCTCCAAAAACCCTAAAATGTTATCACGGGACCTACAGCAGGGTCTTGCTACTGTTGATGTGAAAGTGCATTCCTCTACAATCAGAAAAAGCCTTAACAAGTTTAACCTTCATGGGAGGTGTGCAAGGAGGAAACCATTGCTCTCCAAAAAGAACATGATGGCCAGACTGACGTTTGCCAGAGTGAATGTGGACAAAGACCAGGACTTCTGGAATAATTTTCTTTGGACAGATGAATATAAAATTGAATTATCTGGACACCAGAACAGAGGACATGTTTGGCGTAAACCGAATACAGCGTTCCAGGAAAAGAACCTCATGCCAACTGTGAAGCATGGAGGTGGAAGTGTCATGATTTGGGGATGCTTTGCTACAGCAGGACCTGGCCAGCACACCATCATAGAATTCACCATGAATTCTTTCGTGTGTCAGAGGGTGCTTGAGGAACATGTGAGATCAACTGTAAAAAAAATTAAAGCTGAAGCGTACATGAAAAAAACCCAAAACATACCAGTGAATCCACCAAGGACTGTCTGAAAAGGAAGTAATGGAGAGTCCTGGAGTCATAATCCCATTGAGATGCTGTGAGTTGACTTGAAACGGGCTGTACATGCTGTACTCAAACATCTCACAGCTGAAAGTATTCTGCGTTGAGGAGTGGGGTAAACTTTATTCAGACCGATGTCAAACACTGGTAGATGGCTACAAAAAGTGTTTCACTGAAGTTATTTCAGCCAAAGGGGGTAACACTAGCTATTAGGTGGTAGGGTGTCCTAACTTTTTCCTCAGTTAGAATATGCATTTTTGTTGATATATTTGGTTTAATGAGTAAAGCAATGTTAATTGTTGTAGTTTACCTGCAATCAAATCCCTTTCTTTTCCAGAGATAATGAAAAACATTGATATGTGAACATTTCTTAATAAAGAACTGAATATTTCATGGCGTGTCCTAATTTTTTCACATGAGTGTAGATAGATAGATAGATAGATAGATAGATGGATGGATGGATGGATGGATGGATGGATGGATGGATGGATGGATGGATGGATGGATGGATGGATGGATGGATGGATGGATGGATGGATGGATGGATGGATGGATGGATGGATGGATGGATGGATGGATGGATGGATAGATAGATAGATAGATAGATAGATAGATAGATAGATAGATAGATAGATAGATAGATAGATAGATAGATAGATAGATAGATAGATAGATAGATAGATGGGGTGGATGGAAGGCTGACTGACTAACTCTGTTTCATCTGTCTGTCACAATGTATGCCATCAAGTTATATATTTTTATGCGGCAGTAATTTTCTTACCCCCACCCCCAACTTCTTTTTTAAACTACAGAAACCCAGTAATGTCAAGGAATACCAATGTTACCAGTGACCAGTATATAAATAACAGACTTTTGCGGGCTTGCCTGGTTTTGTGTTGTGGTGACGTTACCTAACGTGAGTTACAAGCGGGATGAATATATCCCTTTGACAAAACCCCAACCGGAGCCCCTCATTAAAGTTGGTCTCAAACTGCAACTGAGCCGGGGTGTTCCCACTTCTTGCTGTAAGTCAGCTGGGAAAATTTCCACTTAACCGATAAAGTGGATGGATGGGTGTATTTAGAATGTGTGGTCACTGTCATGCTCCTGTTTTAAGTTCCCTTTCACTGTATACTACATGCACATATAATCCAATATCAAGTACTGTACATTGCATGTAACAGATAATACCGACATATTTCATTTATTTTATCTGTTAATTTTTGCTTAAAAGTGTTCCTATCAACAAAACAGTGTGAACTTCAACTACTTTTAGACTTATAAGAAACCACAAATAGTTTACTCAGTTTACTGTGTCTAAAATTGTTTGTAGCAGACTGCAGGAAGCCAAATCAATTAAGACGTCACTTAAAGGCATTAGACCCCTTTCTCATTAATAAGCCGCTTGATTGTTTTCATCAAAAACGTGCCGAATATTGCCAACAATCGTCCCACTTTGTGAGTGTTACATCAGTAAATCAACAAGTACTGTATGGCATGCTAAGTGCAAAACAACCCCACAATATAGCAAAGGAGCTGATTGTCATGCCACGTCGCTTCCTGTTTTATTTTGAAGGCTTTGCCCTCTTCATAGTCGCATACTTGCCCTTTCTCTTGTCACCTAATCACCTATTGTTTCCACCTGTTCCCCATTACCTTGTGTGTATATAATGCCCTAGTTTCCTTTGTCTTGTGCAGAAGTGTCTTTCTACCCAGGTTATTCACATCAGCATCTCGTCATAGCTTTCATAGTAATCCTGTATGTTATCCTCCATCTGGAGCGCTTTGTGTTTGTACATTTTTGATCATAGTAATCCTGACTTTTTCCTCCTTTTGGAGTGTTTTTTTGTCTTTACCTTTCCTCCCTTTTGGAGCGCTTTGTGTTTGAAAATTTTGATCCTAGTCCTCCTGACTCATTCCTCCGTTGGAGCGCTTTTTGTTTGTACTATTTCTTATCCCCGCATGTCAGTGGAAGAACCTTAGTTTTCATTAATAAACTTTATTGCCTGTACTCTGCATCTGAGTCCGTCTAGTCACCACAGCCTGACACTGATTCTGCCTGCAGCAAAAATAAAAATGTCCCTCTGTCCAATGAGACTGTTTTGTTCTATTCATTTTTGTTTTTTCGGTTAAATTTTTTGGCATATTGCATGCTGCTAATCAATTTGAGTTTATTATTATTATTTATTGATTTTATTATTTTTTATTTTATTTTTCAGCATCAAATGGTCAAAAAATGTACTTTGGGTTTATTTTTTACAGTTTGGATGTGATTTTTTTTTTTTTTTTTTATTCAGGCAAATTGATGAGCTTTATGTCTTTTCTGTTAGAAACAAAACAATGTAAATAAAGTTATACTTCATTATAAGTTGATCTATGTTACTTTGTTTCTTTAATAGAAAAAAAGCCAATGTTAGGCAGAGGTGTACTTATAATAATGATTTTAAAGACGAATTATACAGTGGCGGCAGAGAGTTGGGTGGGAATGGGGGGCGTGAAACATTTACGTTTTCCGGGGGGGGGGGGGGGGGGGGGGTGCAAGTTCTCCCACTTGAAAATATTAGAGAGGCCTGTATTGTCAACATGGGTAAACATCAACCATGAGAGACAGAAAGTGCGGGGGGGGGGGGGGGGGTGGAGACAGAAAATCACATTGTTTGATTTTAAAGAATGAACAATTGGTGGTTGACTAAATACTTATTTGCCCCACTGTAATTGAATACAAGCCAATGATAACTATATAAAACATTGCCAGACACTTTTCAATCTCAAGGATTGTGTGACTGTCTTATTTGATTTTTTGTAAAAAAACAACAGAAGACAAAGAAAAGCCACCCATTGTGTTCTAAATGTCATGGTCATAAAAGTGCCCGTGCGATCTAATTACACAGTTACTATTCGTATGCTATACCAGACTTTAGGTTCTTGTGTGAGACCTAAACATGTTTGTGGGGAGAAATTACTCTGTTTTGTGGTCAAGATCTAAAAAGTAAGTCCAACAGGAGTTCACTTGCTGACATGTGTGTAACCACTGGGTGGCACCCTGCTTGCACTGAACACTGATGAATAGTCTGCTTGTCACCATGAGATACTACAGAGCTTTCTTGGTGTATGACGCATCCACTAAATTCCCCTCAGAATTTTCAGGCTTTCAGGGCTTGTGATGTTGTAGTCCTCCTTTTAAACTGGAACATGTAATTTCAACATCGTGAGAAAAATCTTTAACCGTAACGCTTCGCTCTAATTTAAATCCATGCTAATTGTTTGACAATTAATTCGCTTCTTGAACTAGAGCGGCCTTTTGGAAATATTCCATTTTGTAATTAGATTATTATGCCAGGCCATGACTGTTTATTAACGGAGCAGCCCTGACATGTCTCGTATTGTCTTCGCACTAATGTTGAGTGTGACGCTTATGACAATCTCGCCCTACATTGAAATGATCAGACAGTTGTTTGAAAATGTGATCGATAAATTGTGTCACATTTCAAGGGAACCTTTGGAGGACAAGTGGGATTTGCCATTGAAGTAGCCACAGCGGTTATGAGCTCATCGCTCTGAATCAAGAGACAGCTAATCAATGAGTTTAATACAAATTGAGGAATTTCTGGAAAGTGACTCAGTTTCTGAAGCTACAATGTTTTTTTTTGTTTTTTTTTTTGTTTTTTTTAATGAAGAGTATGACGGTATTGCGTTGTACAGTATATTAACTCATCGGTGTCATGCCACGTCGCTTCCTGTTTTATTTTGAAGGCTTTGCCATCTTCATAGTCGCGTACTTGCCCTTCCTCTTGTCACCTAATCACCTATTGGTTCCACCTGTTCCCCATTACTTCGTGTGTATATAATGCCCTAGTTTCCCTTGTCTTGTGCAAAAGTGTCTTTCTACTCAGGTTAGTCGCGTCAGCCTCTCGTCATAGCTTTCATAGTAATCCTGTATATTATCCTCCATTTGGAGTGCTTTGTGTTTGTACATTTTGATCATAGTAATCCTGACTTTTTCCTCCATTTGGAGCGTTTTTCGTTTTTACCTTTCCTCCCTTTTGGAGCGCTTTGTGTTTGAACATTTTGATCGAAGTCATCCTGACTCATTCTTCCGTTGGAGTGCTTTTTGTTTGTACTTTTTCCTCATCGACGCATGTCAGCGGAAGAACCTTAGTTTTCATTAATAAACTTTATTTCCTGTACTCCGCATCCGATTCCGTCTCGTCACCACAGCCTGACAATCGGCTTGCTTTGGCAGTGATAGCGACAGCACGCAAAACACATCAGCCAAATTAGAACCCAATTCTTTACATTATTACAAGAATTATAATTATTAAGGTTGCACCGATACCGATACCAGTATCGGCATGGGGCGCCAATCCGGCCCGAAATTTTGGTATCGGAATCGTCGAGTACCAACAAAGAGGGTGCCCTTACCATGTTCTGGCATCACTTGAACGCGGCTGTACTGTTAAGGCTCAGTTCTGGCTATACAGCGAGCTAAACTCCCAAATGACGATGCAGGACATCTGTATGATTTTTTTTTTTTTTTTTTTTTTTTTTTGACGTTGATCCTAGCGTCATAACTTGAAGAATAAAACTAAAAATAGAAATGAAACAAAAAACTTCGTCCTCAGTAACAAACATGTTCACAACAACGCAAATCCACGATGATTAGCTGCTAATACAGTTATGACATTCACAAACTGTTAGCATGCATTCGCCAGCTTTAAGTGCCGATCGCGAGTGGAAACACACAAAAATACAAAAGACGATACATACAGGCGTTGCTTCTGTAGATATTTTACAAGCATCAAAAATGCACATAGGTTCGCAGCAGTGTTTTCCTCTCTCACTAGCTTGCTCACTCGCTCAGATGCTTCGTATCTGCAAGTGCAAGTGCGCCCCCACTTGGACTAGAATACAATAGCCCCTTATTGTCATTATACAGTTGTACAATGAAATTGTGTAGCATCTCCCTTTAAAGTGGAGGATAAGTTAAGATCTCAAAAGTGATTTGCAAGTATAAAGTATGAAATATATATATATATATATATATATATATATATATATATATATATATATATATATAATGTGTATAAGGAGAGGTGTATGATAGAGAGACAGGAGGCTGTGATCAATTATTATTGTATGCAATAAACATTTCTACTGGATTCACTTTGTATTTGTCTTTTTCCTGTTTCACAAAGGTAAGCAGCAGCCTGACAAAGCCATGATAGCAATGATTTCATATCCAAATTTGTATAAAAAGTATGTATGTATATACAGTGGGGCAAATAAGTATTTAATCAACCACCAATTGTGCAAGTTGTCCTACTTGAAAAGATTAGAGAGGCCTGTAATTGTAACATGGGTAAACCTCAACCATGAAAGACAAAATGTGAAAAAAAAACAATATCACATTATTTTATTTTTAGAGAATTTATTTCCAAATTACAGTGGAAAATAAGTATTTGGTCCCCTACAAACAAGCAACATTTATGGCTGTCAAAGAGGTCTAACTTCTTCTAACAAGGTCTAACGAGGCTCCATTCGTTACCTGTATTGATGGCACCTGTTTTAACTCATTATCGGTATAAAAGACACCTGTCCACAATCTAAGTCAGTCACACTCCAAACTCCACTATGGCCAAGACCAAAGAGCTGTCGAAGGACACCAGAGACAAAATTGTAGACCTGCACCGGGCTGGGAAGACTGAATCTGCAATAGGTAAAACGCTTGGTGTAAAGACATCAACTGTGGGAGCAATTATTGGAAAATGGAAGACATACAAGACCACTGATAATCTCCCTCGATCTGGGGTTCCATGCAAGATCTCACCCCGTGGCATCAAAATGATAATGAGAACCACACGGGAGGACCTAGTGAATGACCTACAGAGAGCTGGGACCACAGTAACAAAGGCTACTATCAGTAACACAATGCGCTTCCAGGCACTCAAATCCTGCACTGCCAGACGTGTCCCCCTGCTAAAGAAAGTACACGTCCAGGCCCGTCTGCGGTTCGCTAGAGAGCATTTGGATGATCCAGAAGAGGACTGGGAGAATGTCTTATAGTCAGATGAAACCAAAATAGAACTTTTTGGTAGAAACACAGGTTCTTGTGTTTGGAGGAGAAAGAATACTGAATTGCGTCCGAAGAACACCATACCCACTGTGAAGCATGGGGGCGGAAACATGCTTTCGGGCTGTTTTTCTGCAAAGGGACTAAGACGACTGATCTGTGTAAAGGAAAGAATGAATGGGGCCATGTATCGAGAGATTTTGAGTGAAAATCTCCTTCCATCAGCAAGGGCATTGAGGATGAGACGTGGCTAGGTCTTTCAGCATGACAATGATCCCAAACACACAGCCAGGGCAACAAAGGAGTGGCTTCGTAAGAAGAATTTCAAGGTCCTGGAGTGGCCTAGCCAGTCTCGAGATCTCAACCCCATCGAAAATCTGTGGAGGGAGTTGAAAGTGTGTTGCCCAACGACAGCCCCAAAACATCACTGCTCTGGAGGAGATCTGCATGGAGGAATGGGCCAAGATACCAGCAACAGTGTGTGTAAAGCTTGTGAAAAGTTACAGAAAACATTTGGCCTCCGTTATTGCCAACAAAGGTTACATAACAAAGTATTGAGATGAACTTTTGGTATTGACCAAATACTTATTTTCCACTATGAATTGCAAATAAATTCTTTAAAAATCAAACAATGTGATTTTCTGTTTTTTTTTTTCCACATTCTGTCTCCCATGGTTGCGGTTTACCCATGTTGACAATCACAGGCCTCTCTAATATTTTCAAGTGGGAGAACTTGCACAATTAGTGGTTGACTAAATACTTATTTGCCCCACTGTATATACGTATATTTATGTTTTTTGTTGTTGTTTTTTTTCAAACGGATTGGTATCACAATGGTATCAGTATTGGGGCCAAAAAATGGTATTGGTGCGACACTAATTATTATATTTTGTTCCGATTTTTATTTATAATTTATTGTAATAGTACCAACAGTATTTATTGAGGATTTAGTGTAGGTTTTCGGGCTATGGAACAAATCAATGGAATTATAATGTATTCTTTTGGGAAAATCCTGCTCGACATACGACCATTTCGACTTACAAAGTCCTGGAACGAATTAACTTCGTATGTAGAGGTACCAATGTACATTCAATCAATTTTGATTGGGACTGAATATTCGTTCATTCGCCCCTCCCAGTAAAAAAGGATTGGACGTCTATCGTCGTCAATGGCAGTGAAACATGATCACTCAATGCTAACCAAGTTACCAACCCAGATAAAATAGATTTTATGTCTATCACTGCCATTGGCAGTGAATAACGTAAAAAAGATTTCTTTCACTAACGTCTGATGTAATACTAAGCCAATATGGAAAATTTCAGTTTTATAACTATGAATGAAGCAACTTGATGTCAACATCTTTAGATCTAATACTTTTTTTTTTTTTTTTAAATGAACTGTCACTCAAAAGTTTAAAAGACATTGCAGAGCTACTTATCAGTTATTGTCAGCATGACCAAATGGGGAGAATTATACCATAAATAAACTGCAGCTCCTTTCCTAATACTCTTCTGCTAGTCTACACGAACCATTTTTATCAACATCTCATTGATTTAATTTCCTCATATTTCACCAGAACTCTTGTGCTGTGTCAGAGAGGAAATAAAAGTGTGGCTTCATGCTGTGGTCATGTTAATGAATCTGCTGCATTTGTTCATGTGCTGCACTAGGTTGTTGTTGAGATATGAAACTCAGTTGATTTGGTGTTTATTAACTCAGAGTGGGGCAGAAGCAAGTCTCCATCTGGCTGAAAGAAAACTAGAATGAGAAAGATAGCGAGAACATAAACATCCTTTGTACTTGATGCTTCTACTCCTGTCTGTCCCTGGTGACTCTCATGACAACGCTATGCTGCTGAACCGGCTGTGATGATAAAAGTCAGGTGTTTGGAGTTGGTCGGTGCCCTGCATACAAACTCACCATGGATCAATAATACACGATGAGAGTTATGCAAGCAATAAATGTTAGAGGTTAGACACTCAATCGGATGGAGATTACTCTGCAACTAATACAAACATATCGATATTTTTCTTTTTTTAATTTAATTATTTCATTGAGCCACATGTAATCTAAGCACATAACAAATTGACACCAAACCCTTTAAAGTTATTTTGTACATAAAGTAAATAATACATAAATAATAATAAACAGTGGTATGAAAAAGTATCTGAAAATTTTGGAATTTCTTACATTTCTGCTAAAAATCACCATCAAAAGTGATCTGATCTTTGTCAAAATCACACCGATGAAAAAAAACAGTGCTTTAACTAAAATCACCCAAACATTTATAGGTTTTCATATTTTAATGAGGATAGCATGCAAACAATGACAGAAGGGGTGAAAAGAAGTAAGTGAACCCTCTCCCTAACGAGATTTAAAGAGCAATTGAAACCAATTTTTACCAAACAATTTAAGTCAAGTGTGTGCCCAATCACTGATGAGTGCTTTAAAGCTGCCCTGCCCACTATAAAACACAAACCTGGTAAGAAATGTCTTGATGAGAAGTGTTTTGTGATGTGCATCATGGCTCGGTCAAGAGAACTGTCTGAAGACCTGCGATCAAGGATTGTTGATTTGTATAAAGCTGGGAAAGGATTAAAAAAAATCTCTAAAAGTCTGGATGTTAATCAATCGACAGTCAGAGAAGTTGTCTACACATGGAGAGAGTTTGGCACTGTTGCTTCTCTCACAAGGAGTGGCCGTCCACCAAAGATGACCCCAAGAGTTCAGCGCATAATACTTAGAGAGGTAAAAAAGAACCCTAGAGTGCCTGCTAAAGACCTACAGAAATCACTGGCACAGTCCAATATCTCACACATCAACTATATGTAAAACTATGGCCAAGAAAAGTCTTCATGGGAGGACTCCCTGGAGTAAGCCACTGCTGTCTAAAAAAAAAAAACATTGTTGCTCGTTTAATGCTCGCAAAACGGCACTTTGCCACTCCACAGAAGTTTTAGCAAAATATTTTGTGGACTGATGAAACCAAAGTTGAATTGTTTAGGAGTAACACACAACGTCTGCTAATTCCCATTAGCAGTCCTGGTGCATCTTGTCTATCCGTAGTGGATCTCTCCTGATTGAGGTTCCCCCCAAGGTTTCTCATTTTTTCCAAAGGGTTTTAGGAGTTTTTCCTTGCCGACATGGAGGGTCTAAGGATGAGGGATGCCCAGGACTTGGACTACAACTTTATGTAATTCATCTTCTGTTTCTGACTGTGTATCATATTGCCTCTGCAAAGCCCTTTGAGACAACCTTGTTGTGATATAGGGCTATACAAATAAAATTGAATTGAATTGAATTGAATTGAATTGAATTGAATGTCATGTGTGGAGGAAAAATGGAACCGCTCACCAACATCAAACACCTCATCCAGTGAAGCATAGTGGAGGGAGCATCATAATTTGTGGCTGTTTTGCTGCCTCAGGGCCTGAACAACTTGCAATCATTAATGGAAGAATGAATTCAAAAGTTGCAACAAAGACAATGATCGAAAACACAGAAGTAAATCAACATCAGAATGGTTTCAGAAGAACAAAATACACATTCAGGAGTGGCTAAGTCAACGTCTTTACTTGAACCCCATTGAGATGCTGTAGCATGACCTAAAGACAGCGATTCATGCCAGACATCCCAGGAATCTGACTGAACTACTGCAGTTTTGTAGAGAAGAATGGGCCAGGATTAATCCTGATCGATGTGCCAGACTGATCTGCAGCTACAGGAAGCGTCTGGTTGAAGTTATTGCTGCCATAGGGGTGGCCACAAAATATTAAATGTGATGGTTCACTTACTTAGTTTTTACCCTTCTGTCATTGTTTGCATACTATCCTCATTAAAATATGAAAACCTATAAATGTTTGGGTGGTTTTATTTACAGCAGACACTGTATTTTCATCTGTGTGATTTTGACAAAAATCAGATCACATTTGATGGTGATTTTATGCAGAAATGTGAGAAATTCCAAAAGGTTCAGATAATTTTTCTTATCACAGTAGATAGAAAAATTAACCCCATTGGAATGACAAACAAATCTTATGTGTTTTAGCACAAGAAAAAAAAAAAAAAAAAAGATTGGAGAAGAGAAAAGAATATCTTCTGCATTCTTTCTGTACATGGCCATTGTGTTTTTCTCCTCCCTGGTGCAAAATGTAATACCTCGCTAACGCTTGTGATCTCCTGTGATTGATGGTTAATTTTTCATACATCCAATTGATTTCAAGTTTCACAGTAAAGCTTATAGCTTCATCTGCTCCCTGTGACATCTATTATATCCCCTGTTGGAAGTCATCATGTATTCCCACATTGCATGCCTTCATAGAAGATCATTAAATGCATGGATTTGCCATAAGGAGGGAGGTAATGCCATTAACCTTTTGCCTTTTCTCACAGAAATGTTTAAAGGCTAGCTGGAAATGGCAGCGTGACTAAAACACCATCCATCCCACTCATCAAGCAGAGTATCTATAGTAACAATGGGAGTGGCATAGACACTCATCTTGCTTGGTGAGCTATGGTCAGAAGTGTCATCAATCACCATCACCAGGTCATGTATAGTTACCTCTTTCTGGATATCTTTGATTGATGATTACATCTGAGCAGACCGAGCCCTGCTTAAATCACACATTGGTATTTTTAAAATGGTCTAATATTACATGGGTGCATTATAAACGAACCAGGAATAGAAGCACACTTTATACCTTTATAGGGCACTCATTTAACTCATCAACGAAGCTAGTTGAGAGTTGGAGGGGCAACTGAACAAATGTTCATTCATCCCCTCCCGGTCAAAATAGATTGGTTCATTCACCGCCTCCCAGTCAAAATGAATGGGACGTCTAGCGCAGTAAATAGGAGTCAAATGAGTTAAATATTTACATGGGTTGGCCAACACAAAGGCCTTCTAAGGGAAAACATACTGTAACCAAGAGCGTAGGTTTGCATAGGGACGGTAGGGACATAACACTACCAACTTTTCAGGATGCTAAAATTGTACCCACCAACTTTTAAGCAACCTTATTTGCACTATATAATGAGTTCAGTTATATAGGGAATTTAGATTGTCTTCCCATATATTGTAAGGATAGAATTGACCCTACCATTATTAAGTGAATTATTTTCATTATGTTTATGTTTACTAATAAAAATGTTTCTTTAGTAGTTTTTGAAAACAAAGGTTTGAATCGAACAGTGTATCACCTGAACCAATGCATGTAAAAGTTATTATCAGTTGATACGGATTTATTTTGCATTGATCATTTAGTCCAGTGGTCTTAACCTGGGTTTGATCAAACCCCAGGGGTTCAATCAGTAAGTCTAAGGAGTTCGGTGAAGGTAAAGAAATGCAGAGCCCTATTTTCGTACGCTGATTAAATCTAGGCAAAGTGGCTTTTTAGACCAGGTTTTGAACTGGTTTGCTTCCACTTTACTGCCTTAATCCATTTCTTTTAACTATTAATCCTCGATCTTGTAGGAGGAGGAACTGATTTGCTCAGTGGAAGGTCGACTCGCACTTGGTAAGAGGAATACAACAGACCAATGAGCAGCGTGGTCTCAAATTTTAAACCTGTTTATAAAACATGCTGTCAAAATGAGAATTTTGAATGGGAATTTGCTAAATTATTAGCTTTCTAGCTTAGATATATTGGTTTAGAATTTGACAAAAATAACTTTATTATCTAATTTCGAATGGGTTCGGTGAATCCACATGTGAAACTTGTGGTGTTCGGTACCTCTAGCAAGGTTAAAGAGTATTACAACACCTGGGGAAATGCTAATATTCCATCATTTATCCATAAACGCATGCCTTTTGGATTCGTATCATGCCACTTCGTGTAATTACACACATCGCATCACCAAGAAAATGATAGAAATCTGGATAGATTGTCAAGCTAAAACAACCGGCGCCCGAGATCCCCGAAATTAGCATATTGTGTGCGTGACGTCACAACTAGGAAACACCCGGCTCAGTGCTTAGTACTGAATGGCGGCGATGATGGCGGACAATTTTCTTTCTAGTTGCAGTGACGAATCCGACATAACGAACGTTCTTCTAATGGTGACGAGGAGAGTTATGAACCTTTCTTTGGTGTTTTGGGTTATCATTTTGAGCCCAAACGAAAGCCAATGCAGCATAATGAAACGATCATTGAGGGGAGCAATCACACGGATGAAACACCGGCAACAGATTGTGTGAGAAACACCGAATGGTTTGTTTTGCATTTCTTTTTGCGAAGCTGATACACCGTGACCGCAAAATAATGTACAGAATAATTATCATTTATTGTGCTATCATAGGTTTTCGCTCTGCCAACAGACACAAATATGAATGGGATTCGAGGATTTGTTCTATTTTACAAGCAATAATTTATACATGTGTCCTATATCCAATGCATGGTAAGTTTTTTTATTATAAAAGAGTACTCAATCTGGCCATTTCGAGCTTGGCTGCTCCCCTTCTTTGCTTAGCCTGGGGTGCTGGGGTGGTCTCATCAGTGCCAGTCATCGTCCTCTTTCTTGATATCTCGGGACATTTAGGTGGCTGCGCGTGTATGGTGGGCACCGCATCTGCTTTCAGCAGCAATTTCTTAGCAAAACCTGATTTCATTTGTCCAATAGCTTTCAGGTGTAAAATGTGCAACACACAAAACCGTGCCGGAGGCTGGGTCTGCAAAATTAGCCCTCTTTGCACGGACGAACTTTACTCATTGTCTGCGTAGTCCAGCTCTTTTTCTCGCGTTCAGGAACTCATGGGTACTACATTGCGACAAATGGCTATTTGTGCACCACATAGCATGACAGGTTTGAACCATTTTAGCGATTTTTTGATAAAACACGAACGCAACTCTCTCGTCGATAAACAACGATGGCACCTGCCTTGACCTTTTGTTTCCTGGCTGTGACGTCAAAGCCTCATTCGGCTGTTTCCGGAATACTTTCGGAAATGTTCGTAATTTTCGATCTATTTTCGATAATCGCTCATGAATATGATTCATTTTTTCTTTTAACTTTATTAATATTTGTTATCTTGGCACATAATGGTTCTATTGATATCGCACAGCCCCTTAGTATTATAATTCTCTTTAAGAACCACTGATTTAGTCTATCAATTAATTAGGTTCATATTCATGAGAAATGTGGCTCTTTGCAGTCTGTTTGGTATTTTTAATGTCCTGTCCCCAGCAAAAAGTGCACATGCATGTTATGCTGGTATATCATCCCTACCAATGTTGAGACCAAACCTACGCCCTTAACTGTAACTCCAATGTGTCCAATGAATTTTTAACTTTTCTGTAGCCCCAGTGGATTTAATTTGATGAGCAAACATTTTTTTAAACTAAAATTATTGATGTGATGCACCCTAATACTAATCTTAACATACCCGTTTTTCACTAAGTATCCATATCCTTATATTAATCGTTTTCCCCCTTGTTACAACTGTTGCCATAGCATTAGCAACCCAAATTAACCATTGTCAAATTAAATATAAATGTATGTTTGTCGATTTAAAACTAGGATTACATACCCGCATAGTATATTGATGTGTTTCTCCCTCTTTTTCTATAAATGATGCACACAGACAACCCCACCATGTTTCCCTAAGGTGAGTGATTTTTGTGCAATCCGTCTTGCACATTGCTAGAATATTTAGCACTACCAATGGATTTGCACATATATGTTCTTACCTGTGAATCTGCCGTCATAGTGTGCAGCTGTTTGCCAGAAAGAAGCAATTTAAAAGTAATCCCTCTGTGCTGGTGCAAAGCCAATTTAAATTCACCGTTAACAAGACTGTCATGTTTTCCATTCAACTTGCAATACACTATTGTGTAATACTATTCCAGTAACCCAATTTTAAAAGAAAAGCTGTGATTTTGAATGTACAGTGGTTACTTCACTAGCTGTGATTTTAAATGTACAGTGGTTACTTCACTATCTGTTGAAACAGCTGTGAGGTTTGCCCAGAAATATCACACTGTAATTTCATGGTGACTACTCCTAGCATTAGGTGGTGCAATTAGGAATTTACGTGTTTTTTCCTCAGCATGAGGCACAGTTTATTTACCTCTAGTCTGCATTTTTCATGGTTGCAGAACAGGAAAATTGTCCAATGTTCCATTGCCTTTTTGTGTTCTTGTTATTTAGGATGTGAAGGTTACATGCTGTTTCTTGTACCTACCAGACAGCTATCTAAGAGTTAAAAGGATAAGCAGCACCTGAGGGAATGACAGAAACACGGACAATCACTTTTCTAAGCTGCTTTTTTGAACGAGCACATGCAATCCCCAAGTGTTCACTGTCCACCTCAGGGTCAAATTTGCTTGCCCTCTGGTTCATTGCAGCAGGTATGGAAGGGGGAATGAAAATTGACATTCACAGCACAAGCTTTCATATTGTCCATTACTGCTCAGTGGTGCTGCCGTGTGCCTGAGAGATGACCTCTTGAGCCATTTGGGGCCTGACATCTCAAATGACAGGCACTTAAGTAAGCACTGAATGCTTGATTTACTCACCTCACACAAAATGGTCCCAAAACAGTTCAGCTGCCAAAAAGCCGACAGCAGCTTTCAGCTGAAAAATAATTTCCAACACTTTGAATGGGAGCTTGCCATGAGGAGCAAAACAACTATAAAACAAAAATTTTTGCAGTCGATGATACAGATGAGTCACCGATATTAGAGATACCATTAGAGATGATGCTTTAACTTACCAAGATAGAGAACAAATGTTTGCTGCCATCTCTCCCAGCTCAAATGCATTGGACATTTACTCGTGACAAACTACAGTGGTACCTCTACATACGAATTTAATTCGTTCCATAACCTGGTTTGGAAGTCGAAATGGTCGTATGTTGAGCAGGATTTTCCCATAAGAATACATTATTATTAGGGGTGTCAAACGATTAAAATTTTTAATCGAGTTAATTACAGCTTAAAAGCTTAAAAATTAATTAATCGTAATTAATCGCAATTAATCGCAATTCAAACCATCTATAAAACATGCCATATTTTTCTGTAAATTATTGTTGGAATGGAAAGATAAGACACAAGATGGATATACACATTCAACATACGGTACATGAGTATTGTATTTGTTTATTATACCAATAAATCAACAAGATGGCATTACCATTATTAACATTCTGTTAAAGCGATCCATGGATAGAAAGACTTGTAGTTCTTAAAAGATAAATGTTAGTACAAGTTATAGAAATTTTGTGTTAAAACCCCTCTTAATGCTTTCGTTTTAATAAAATTTGTAAAATTTTCAATCAAAAAATAAACTAGTAACCCGCCATTGTAATTACTTACACAATGCTCATGGGTGCTGAAGCCTATAAAATTAGTCGCACCCAAGCGCCAGCAGAGGGCGATAAAACTCCGAAAAACACAACAAGTACACATTTCACTTTGCCGTCATTTTAATCTGTTTGAGCGGGCATTTGTGCGTTAATTGCTTCAAATATTTCAACGTGATTAATTCATAAAAATTCATTACCGCCCGTTAACGCGATAATTTTGACAGCCCTAATTATTATACCAATAATTCGTTCCACAGCCCGAAAACCTACACTAAATCCTTAATAAATACTGCTGATACCTTTGAAAATAGCAATTACACAGAGCAAAACAAATAAATTATAAATAAAAATGAGAATGATAATATAATAATAGTAATAATAATACCTATGATAATGTAATGAATCGGGTTCTAATGTGGCAGTTGTTTTGCGTGGTGTCCATTAACGCACCGCGTGGCTGACGTGACAGAGTAAGAGAGGTGCATTAGAGTGGCTGATTTTGATGGCTCGCAGCTTTCGTCGTTCCCCCCATTTGATCTCCAGCTTGAAATCAAGGAGCCCGAAACGAAACGGGTTCTAATGTGGCAGTTGTGTTTTGCATGCTGTTCCTGAACCAGTGTTGGGCATGTTACTTTAAAAAAGTAACTAGTTATAGTTACTCGCTACTTCTTCCAAAAAGTAGCTGAGTTAGTAACTGAATTACTCCACAGTAAAAGTAACTAGTTACCAGGGAAAGTAATTATTTCCGTTACTTTAAAAAGAAGTTGTTCTATGTCAAAGAATTTGAAATTTTCTGAGCAGTATTCTGGTCAGTTGAATAGAGAAGAACAGACAGGTAGTTGTGTTATAGAACCTTGTAATATTTATTGCACCTCACCAGCAACAGATTTATCCTACACTTGAAGTGCAACAACAACAACAACAAAAAGTACGATTTTTCGGCACTAGTTTTGTGGTAGCGTGTGTAGTTGTTAGGTGCTTCAGCATATTTGAATTGCTTACCACAGATGTGGACAAAAGCTTTGCCCCGGGACATGAATTACACTTTACATGCACGTTCTTTCATTTAATTTCGACCAACTTGAAATAGTGTTTATATCTCCACCTCGTAAAGGACAAATTTTCCTCTGAATGCTCTGCCATCATTTCCCTCTGCATCTGTTTTGTGTGTGTGTGTGTGTGTGTGTGTGTGTGTATGCCGCACGCGCTGTTCCGGTTTGTATGTGAAAACACCGGTTCTGAATGGCTTACCATGACACATGACTCTAACCCTCAGCCAATCACAATCACTTCCATTGCATCTATCCAGTGGGTGCGTTCAGGTAGCCTCGTCCCCCTACTCCTCCCGTCACCCTCAAAGAGTCTGCCGTCCTCACGATTGAAGCCGCATTCTTGCTGGCTGACAGTGGGGGATGGGAACGAAGCTAGCATTCAGGTGTAGCAAACACAGAAACGTTAGCTTTGGAAAGAATTGTCTAATTGAATGAGCAGGGACAAACAGCCTGGAGTCATAAGAAGTACGTGCGCTATTCTCGAACCTAAACGCACCCTAGGTCTTGGATGACAAATAAACAGAGCAGAGTATACTCACTACGGCTGGTAGTTTCTTCAATTTATTCAGAGTAAGTAACGCACCGCTTTTGACTGTCAGTAACGGTAATGGCATTGTAACTGCGGAAAAATTAGTTAGATTACCCCGTTACTGAAAAAATAACGCCGTTCTGTAACGACAATATTTATGACGCCGTTATTCCCAACAATGTCCTTAAAGCACCGTGTTACTGACGACACAGTGAGAGAGTTGCGTTACAGTCTTTACTTTTACTTTTCATGTTTTGTTGTTGTTGGCGTCAGCTACGGCAGACAGTAGCTGTGTTGTGTTACACAAGTTCTGAAATAAATGATTTAAAAAAGCTGGCGACTTCCTTGCCAATGTTGCAATAATAATTGTATTGTCCCCTTAAAGTGCCTGTGACACGAAAAAGCATGTTTATTTCACAGTACACACGGTATTTTATGCTCCTTAATGAAATGGACCACTTGGATGTGTGAAGAAGCGATCGATATATTTCTTCAATTTTTTTAAATCCCGCGCTACGAAAATGACAGACTTTCGGCTCCGGTCTTGCATTGAGGAAGGGTTAGGAGTCCTCTTCACTGTACAGCCGTACTGTTGTATGAGAAGGACTAAGGATTCAGCTGATTTTGCGGATTAATTCGTTTATTTTTTCGCATCACGCCAGCCAAATGGCTGCTGAAAAATCTTGCTGCACGAGGGAGTGGCGTGTGAGCCTTTATGGGGTTACAAAAGGTTCCCATTCACCGGTGGATATTGGCCAAAACAAGCCCTACTACTGTGGGACAATGGGACTTACGAGGAAGTGAGTAAACATCGTGTTTTGTATAATGTCAAATACTGGGATCATTTTAATATGTAGGTGGCTTGCATTTTGTGGCTAACATGCTCCTTGTCCCCTTGGCCGACGACCGGCGGCTTGTCTAGCATCCCCCCGCCGGGAGAGCACTATACCCGGCTTATTCCCCTCTTCATGTGCCCGGTGTTCTGTCAAATTTTCCAACCGATCAGAAAATTGCAACTAAAAATAGCCGCGAATATAGCGATTACAAAGTATACACTACAAACTTTCCTTAAATAAAGGACTACTTACGTTTGATCATGGATGGGCATGTAAAAAGCTCTCCTCATACACATATTGTCATGTTAGATGCATAACAACTGCAGCCGCCCTCCTATGAGTCTCTTGCTGTTTACGACTTCGCCGTTTAGTAAAGCAATATTTTGCCATATTCGTGTTAACCATTTGGCAGCTACACACTCCTCCGACGTCGGCCGGTTTGTCTGGCGGTCATTGTCCAGCTGCTTCCCCGCAAACGAGCCCTCTGCCCTCAGCAGGGGAACGACGAGCTCTAACTTGTTCGCCGCCGGGTGGGTTGCCGAATGGCGAAGACAATCGACAACCCAGTCGTCATGTGAAATGTTCCGGGCTAGTTATGTGTGATTTTCCGCTTCGAAGACTTTGAAACATCACTCGGTTCGGGTTAGCATGTTGGTTAGCTGTCACACCCTTTTGGTTTGTTTACATTCTCTGAAGCCGGGGAAGGGAAATGACATAAGCCCGATTTAGGTGGCATAAAATATCGTTAGGGAGGTGCGACAGTAAAGGTGAAGTCGACAGTTTTGACCATTATGGAGCAATTTTGCCACGTAGTCCTGAATAATTGCATTTTCATTATTTCCTTTTACATTTAGCACCAGACTGTTATTTGTCATGACCATGCCATTTATTTAGCTATTGGGAAAAATGCCCGGATAAAAAGAATAACCTGTAAAAATAGTGGAGTAGAGAGACTGAAAAAAGGACATTTTGTGGCTTTCTTCACCGCGTTTTCCACGTTCTGAATATCCCCCCCCCAATGGGCTGAATAGTAAAACCGATGAGCCCATTCTCCCGCTGACGTCATCCACCTGTTGGGGACGCTAGAGCCCTATAATGGTAGGCGTGGCTAACCATCAGATTAAAAGACTAACTTTTCGTCATCTGTGCTTTGCTAAATTGTTGTATTTAGTCAAATCATCTCAAAATATGATTATGATGATAATGCTATTTAAGACTTTTTTTCTCCTGTCGTACGCACTTCAACTAATAAAGACTGGCGAACGGGGGTCGGAGGAGACCGTCGAAATCGGAGAGATATTCCGGTGTTCTGTAAGATTTTGCACACTTCTCAGATTTTGCTTTGCTCCCGAAGCTTTTGTGGTGGTGAATAATCACTCTTTTACATTCAGTATGACTCTCAATATTATGACGAGATGCAAAATATACACGTTACATCATACACTTACCTGTCCAACATGGTTACAGCGTAAATAAATGTGGAACGTGAGTCGAGCGTGCAGTCGAGTTGAACGGAGCCACATGGCAGGATGTGTGTGAGGGGGAACTTTCCTTTGTGCACGCCCATGACCAAAGATTATAAGGTATTTCTTTCTTTATATAAAGTTTGTGGTGTTTACTTTGAACGTGATGGATTCACGGCCATTTGCACTGTTACGCACATGCGGAGAGCCGCAATTCCTGATGGGGTGCAAAATCTGACAGAACACCGGCCGTATTGCTGAGCCAGTTCTCCGACGTGTATACCACTCTCATATTTTCCATCATTTCCACCTTATGGTAAACAGTAACTGATAAATTACTTTTAAAGTAACTTGATTACTTTAAAGTAATCAGTAAAGTTCAGGACAATAGTTTATTTGAACATTTCCAGTCTGGCTTTCCAGCTCATCATAGCACTGAAACTGCATTAGTCAAAGTAACTAACGATATGTTACTAGTTGCTGACGATGGATTAGTCTCGATCCTGGTTCTGTTGGACCTGAGTGCAGCCTTTAACACAATCAACCGTAATATCTTATTGCAGAGACTAGAATGTGACATAGGCATTAGAGGAGCAGCCCTCTTCTGGTTGAAATCCTATTTATCTAATAGGTACCAGTTTGTCAATGTAAACCAGCAATCATCACCGTAGAGTCAGTTATGGTGTGCCGCAAGGGTTGGTCCTCGGGCCCATCTTGTTTATGCTGTATATGCTTCCTTTAGGCAATATCAATAGAAAACATAGCATTAACTTTCATTGTTACGCTGACGACACACAACTGTATTTATCAATTAAACCTGAGCAGATCAGGCAAGTGGATACACTAAGCACCTGCGTCCGAAATACCTGGATGAGCACTAATTATCTTCTACTTAACCCTGAAAAGACAGAAGTCCTTATAATTTTCCCAAAAAGTGTGAAAGACTCTTTAACTGCCAAGATAGTCACTCTGGACAATGTACAGTAAGTGTAGCCTCCAGCACCACAGTTAAAAACCTAGGAGTTCTATTTGACCCAGACTTATCATTTAAAGCTCATATTAAACAAACCTGCAGAACAGCCTTTTTTCACCTGCACAACATAGCCAAAATTAGAAATATTTTGTCTAAAAACGATGCAGAAAAATTAATTCACGCGTTCGTTACATCTAGATTGGATTACTGTAGCTCCCTACTTGCAGCTTGTCCTAAAAGTTCTCTAAAAGGTCTTCAGCTAGTCCGGAACGCAGCAGCAAGACTTTTGAAAGGAACTAATAGAAGAGAGCACATCACCCCTGTGCTCCAGGCCCTTCACTGGCTTCCAGTCGAGTTTAGAATTAAATTTAAAATCCTCCTTCTTACATTTAAGACCATTAATGGTTTGGGTCCATCTTATCTCACCGATGCTCTGGTTCCATACTGCCCCAACAGAACACTCCGTTCTCAGAACGCAGGTCTACTGGTAGTTCCCAGGGTTTCTAAAAGTACAGTAGGAGCTAGAGCATTTAGCTACCAAGCTCCTGTTTTATGGAATCAGCGTCCAGCTTGTATTAAAGAAGCCGAGACAGTCTGTACATTTAAGATTAGACTAAAAACGTTCCTATTTGACAAAGTTTATGGTCAGGCTAGTTGAAATCGGACTAGACTCATAGTTCAGTCTTAGCTGCACTAGAAGCTACAAAGCTGGGGGAAGTACAGCCACTGAGTCCTATCTCCTTTTTCTCACTCTACCTACCACTTGTCTTACTTTATTTCTATTTTCTAATTTTAATATCTAGTTGACTAATCTCTTCATTATTAGTCATCCGGTGTCCCCTTTCCTCCCTCCCCTCTGGGGAGGGGCTATTTTTCAGTCGCAGCCTCCTGACTATCCGGACCCCTGGCTGGATGAACGTCCTCGTTGCCCCCCACTCCCGTCTCATCTGGCTAGATGGACCTCCTCTTGGTCCATTACTTTATTGCATCTTTACAAACTGTAACTCCGTCTGCTGATTCCCATTAGCAGTCCTGGTGCATCTGGTCTATCCGTCCTGGGAGTGGCTGTCTCCTGACTGTGGTTCTCCCCAAGGTTTCTCATTTTTTCCAAAGAGTTTTTGAAGTTTTTCTTGCCGACATGGAGGGTCTAAGGATTGGGGATTCCCAGGACTTGAACTTTATTTAATTCATCTGCTGTTTCTAACTGTGTATCATATTGCCTCTGCAAAGCCCTTTGAGACCACCTTGTTGTGATATGGGGCCATACAAATAAAATTGAATTGAATTGAATTAAAGTAACTAGATTACTTTTTTGAGGCATAATCAGTAATCAATAATTAAATGACTTTTTCAAGTAATCGGTGACGACACTGCTTGTCACCAGGCAAAAAGTATTGGACTGATGGACGCTTCAAGTTTAATAATGTGCAAAAACTTTGCTGTTTTCTGTTTTTTTTTCCTCAGAGATAATATTATCCCGAAGAATCATCTACTCTTTCAAGCATGTTGCTTTTACTTATATATATTCGACACTACAGCTACAGTGTGAATGGTTAGATTTATTCTGTCTGGCTCTTTCTATCTTTCTCTAGCATTCTTCCTTATCTGCCTCGCCTTTCACACTTGCTTGAGGTGTGACTTGAATCACAACAGTCACAGTTCAGTAGTTCGGAGGAAGGGCATGAAAAAAAAAATCAAATTCATATTTTAAAGCCTTTGTTTTGGGAAAAAAAAAAAAAATCACAGACATCCAGTGCATTTGTTCATTCGTGGCCAGCCCTCCCAGTTCAAATTAGGAGTGTGACAAAATATCGAAATGGTGATTTATTGTGATACTTTGTATCCCAAAAGTTTATCGATATGCTCCTGCCAAGAATCGAGATATCGTTTTTACAAGGTGTCAGTGTTTAGAAAAATAAAAGGGACCAACAAGTCGCTACCAAAATCTTCCACCGTAATATTGTCTCAGTTAACTATATGGCTTCCATTGACGGCGTTGGATGCCCAGTCAGTTAAGGGGCCGTTTACATGGTGACTCTCCGAGAATACGAAAAATTTAAAATTTGCATTTGCATTTCTCCATTCGAACAATGTCGCAATTCCACATGAAAACAATGTAGTATTCATGCCAGGCCCTCGAGGGCAGTGCAGATTTACAGGGCGAATGATGCACTTTGACACCACCAAGCTCCCTCAGCCCGGAAAAAAATATGCCCGCCCACTCAAAGCAATGACATTTTTCTTTTGTTGAAAAAGGCACAAAAATGGAAACATTCAACATATTTAATTTAAAAATATTATTAAAACAGTAAATTAAAGCCGACATTCCGCCATATTTTCTGTTTTTAACGTTTAGTAGCACCGCTGCGTGCACCCAATGCGGCGTGTACGAGTGCCGACGTTATCGGCGCGGTCTCGCGCTGCGGGAGCCTTTGATATGCATGCCGAGGCAGCCCCCCTCAATCCCCCGTAATCGGATTCTTCCACTTTGGAGGGAGGATTCAGAATTTTTCGTCTTCACTGACACCATATGCATGCGAGGCGAGTCCGCTACTCAGTCATTGCGTCTTTGTGTCGCAGAGTCGCCATGTAAACTACCCCGAAGACTGGGAAGGGCAAATGAACGGTTGTTCATTTGAAACCAGAACATTCACTCTCACTCTTTCCGATTTTCGGGGCATTTAAACAGGTCACTTTCTGTTCATTTGAGGCCATTTACAGGTCATTTCCTGTTGAATTTAAGTCACTGCCTATTCATTCCCGGGTCACATCCTGTTCTGTAACCCAAAATCAACAGAAAGAGAACCATAAAATTCCCCAAAATCAACCGGAGGAGACTGAAAATAACAAGTACATATATATATATTTATTATCAAATTTATCCTGATAACGGCGGTAATTAATTTTTTTTTTAATGCATCACGTTAAAATATTTAACGCAATTAATGCATGCGCTGCACGACCCACTCACACATTGTCGCGCTCAATCTGTAATGGCGCCGTTTTACCTATATAGAGAGATAAAAGGCACTGTAAAATGAGTAGAGTGAATTTTGGCAGCCTTTGGAGCCTTTTTTTAATTGGCTAAAGCCTTACAATCCCTCTCCCTATGATTAGAAATATCATGGGAAGGAATGTGGGGAAGCAAGGTAGCAATTGATCTTTTTCTTAACACCTTATGTCATTTCTAGGGCTGTCAAACGATTAAAATTTTTAATCGAGTTAATTACAGCTTAAAAATTAATTAATCGTAATTAATCGCAATTCAAACCATCTATAAAATATGCCATATTTTTCTGTAAATTATTGTTGAAATGGAAAGATAAGACACAAGATGGATATATACATACAACATACTGTACATAAGTGCTGTATTTGTTTATTATAACAATAAATCCACAAATGGCATTATTAACATTCTTCCTGTTTAAGTGATCCACGGATAGTAAGACTTGTAGTTCATAAAAGATAAAGGTTATAGTTACAAGTTATAGTAATTTTATATTAAAACCCCTCTTCATATTTTCATTTTAATAAAATGTGTACAATTTTCAATCAAAAGTAGAGTTAATATAATAATAAGAAGAATAAAAATAACAATAATAAGAATTGAGTGACCAAACTCTGAGTAATGCCAGTTCACTTTGCATTGTTGTTTAGCTGTGTGAGAATAGGGCCTCATTACTACAGACTGAAGTGCTTTTCTTTTTGTGAACATTATTTTTTTTTTTTTGAGAGATAGCAATATTATTTTTGTTGTGCTTTCACTAAATGATACTTCTGTTTGTTGTGAAGGAGTTGCAGAAGCTTATGCCAATAAACGGCGCAGCCCAAAGAACGCCTGTGTCCACTCGCCTTTATAACAGATATATCTCCGTGCATATCTTACCCAAAATACAACAAGAGACACATAATTGCCACTAAAAGAAAGCAAACTTACCGAAATATGTGTGGAGCACAAAGCAACAGCATAAACGTCTCACAACTACTAATTCTCCCACTATTATAAGGAATAACATTAATATGGAACGGCGCTGCGCTGCCCCCAAGCGGCCGGTGGCATTCTCTTCACTCTTAATGTCCATAAACTGCATCATTGAAATCTGTTTGAGGCAATGCGAGAGCGGCTCATTCAGTGCATGCGTTAATTGCGTCAAATATTTTAATGTGATTAATTTAAAAAATTAATTAACGCCCGTTAACGCAATAATTTTGACAGCCCTAGTTATTTCCCAATGCAGAGAAGATATATCAATCGGTAGCACTACGCACAGTCATGGTTCCACTTCCCATCATGCATTTGGGCATGGCTACAGTATCATTTACTGAAAGCACAACAAATACACTAGATGGCAATATTTAGTCACAATATACAAAGTCACAAGTCTTGCTATCCGTGGATGCCTCTCACAGAAAGAATGTTAATAATGTAAATGCTATCTTGAGGATTTATTGTCATAATAAACAAATACAGTACTTATGTACTGTATGTTGAATGTATATATTCGTACGAGTTTTATTAATTTTTTTTCTGAATGCATTGCCAAAATATAAATGATCGGGACAAATTATCGGGAATGATTGGAATTGAATTGGGAGCAAAAAAAAGCAATCGGATCGGGAAATATCGGAATCGGCAGATACTCAAACTAAAGCGATCGGGATCGGATCGGGAGCAAAAAAACATGATCGAAACTACCCTAGTTATAATCATTTGTTTCGGATGTACTGTAATTATTTTCTGTTTAAAAATTAATTTGGTGTTCAAAAAGTCTTTTTTCAAACTTGAGTCTTGAAAAAGAGGGGGTCGTCTTATAATCAGGGCCGTCTTATATTCGGGCCAATACGATAATGACCTGAAATGGCCCAAAATTCCCTAATTGCTTGGCATTTGCTGCCACTGACGGCCATAGACGTTCAATCCATTTGAAGTGGGAGGGTGGCAGCGAATGAACTTTTGTTCATTCGCTGCCATCCCTCCCACTTCAAATGGATTGGACATCTACTACTGATAAACTCATTCCAATTCACAGCAGAAACTTGTTTTTCTGTTTATTAGTCGTTTTGTAGAATATCCTAGAATGATTTCCTGAATGTGTCGATAATCCTTGTATCGCCATATCATCGTTATCGTGAGCTTTGTATCGCAAATCGTATCGTATCGTGAAGTACCAAGAGGTTCCCATCCCAGTTCAAATGGATAGGACGTCTACACTGAAATTGGCAGCTAATGAGTTTAAAATGTTTTCAAAAAAGCGGCATTTATTTCATTTTATTTCAATGCAGTCATATTTTTTCACTTCTTCCCCCAATAGGACGCAGTGATTAATAGCTAACCACTGTTGTATTTTCGAAGTACTGAACTGTGGCTGTAAACAACAAACTTCCAGTGGCTTCTGTCAAACTGTGCGCGTGTGCGTGTGTTAGCGTGTGTCTGGGCTCATTAGAGGAAGTACACAGCCAGATGCCAACTTTTTCTTCTACTTGGCCACCTTCACAAAAATGTAATGATGGACCCAAGTTCATCAGGACCACATAAGCAAAGAAAATTGAAACCCGAAACAGCCTTGAGGGTAAAATAGCAAGTAAAACACGTTTAGACCTTTTGAAAATACAATAAAAGACAACATTCTGGCTTTTAGTGTGCAAGTATGTTTTAAGAAAAGTCCTGGAATGCTTCAAGTAACCTTGAATTGTTTACTGTTGGCAGTCAGTGAGTTTCTTCATGTTTTGACTCATCAGCAATCCATTTAATCAATTTGGGTGATTTTGTTCTGTCTTACTTTCTTCTTCCTCACTCCCTCGCTGTGCTCAGTCTTTCCTCACTGACCTTGAGATACCTCTAACACTATCCTCACACTTCATCACTGTGCCTAAGAGCACTTTGATACGCACATACCCTTCCCATACACAGACACCTTATATAGACATTATGTCTAAAACACACTTTACAATGTATGCAGTATATTGTAAAAAAGAGAGTTGCATAGTTAACATAACTTTAACACGAAAAAAAATTGTTTTTCTTAACATTTTTGTTTGCGCAACTATTGTTTTTATTTGTTTGTGTATCCCAAAATATATGCAATTTAATATTTGTTGGGTTTTTTTTTTGCGTATACACACACACACACACATATACATATATATATATATATATATACATACATATATACGTATACATATATATATATATATATATATATATATATATATATATATATATATACATACATACATACATACATACATACATACATACATACATACATACATACATACATACATACATACATACATACACCTGTCAGTCACTCTCCAAACTGAACTATGGCCAAGACCAAAGGGCTGTCGAAGGACACCAGAGACAAAATTGTAGACCTGCACCAGGCTTGGTGTAAAGAAATCAACTGTGGCAGCAATCATTAGAAAATGGAAGACATATAAGACCACTGATAATCTCCCTCGATCTGGGGCTCCATGCAAGATTTCACCGCATGGTGTCAAAATGATAACAAGAACGATGAGCAAAAATCCCAGAACCACACGTGGGGACCTAGTAAATGACCTACAGAGAGCTGGGACCACAGTAACAAAGGCTACTATCAGTAACGCCGCCAGGGACTCAAATCCTGCACTGCCAGACGTGTCCCCCTGCTGAAGCCAGTACACTTCCAGGCCCGTCTGTGGTTCGCTAGAGAGCATTTGGATGATCCAGAAGAGGACTAGGAGAATGTGCTCTGGTCAGATGAAACCAAAATAGAACTTTTTGGTTAGAAACACAGTGTGTGGAGGAGAAAGAATACTCAATTCTATCCGAAGAACACCATACCCACTGTGATGCATGGGGGTGGAAACACCATGCTTTGGGGCTGTTTTTCTGCATAGGGACCAGGACGACTGATCTGTGTAAAGGAAAGAATGAATGGGGCCATGCATCAAGAGATTTTGAGTGAAAATCTCCTTCCATCAGCAAGAACATTGAAGATGAGACGTGGCTGGGTCTTTCAGCATGACAATGATCCCAAACACACAGCCAGGACAACAAAGGAGTGGCTTCGGAAGAAGCATTTCAAGGTCCTGGAGTGGCCTAGCCAGTCTCCAGATCTCAACCCCAATAGAAAATCTGTGTTGAAAGTCCGTGTTGCCCAACGACAGCCCCAAAACATCACTGCTCTAGAGGAGATCTGTATGGAGGAATGGGCCAAAATACCAGCAATAGTGTGGGAAAAGCTTGTGAAGAGTTACAGAAAATGTTTGGCCTCCGTTATTGCCAACAAAGGGTACATAACAAAGTATTGAGATGAACTTTTGGTATTGACCAAATACTGATTTTCTACCATGATTTGCAAATAAATTCTCTAAAAATAAAACAATGTGATTTTCTGGGGGGGTTTCCCCACATTCTGTCCTTCATGGTTGAGGTTTACCCATGTTGACAATTACAGGCCTCTCAAATATTTTCAAGTGGGATAACTTGCACAATTAGTGGTTGACTAAATACTTATTTGCCCCACTGTACCTGGTGTCGATAAAAAGTACCAAATAGTCACTCAATTTGTGATGTATCGTTGGAGCATTAAAATAGGCTACCCCTCTTTATGGCAACCATGGTTTCATCCTTTTTAACGGCTTTACAACACATCAAAAAGATTTTTCAACTTGGTAACTCAGATTTCCCCATATAAGTAAACGCAGCATATCTCCCGAAGGTGCATCACATAAGTTTCAACTCATATGCCTATCACAGCCAAAGTTACATGTAAAGTTCCCATATTAAGGAGCCATGTGCAGATTGTCTATATGGAGTGAATAAAGTAATATGACCATATTAAATAGGTGCATTATGTAGATTAAAATTTAAATTAAAGATGCACCGATACCGATACTAGTATCGGCAGGGGGCGCCAATCCGGCCCGAAATGGTGGTATCGGTATCGGCGAGTACCAACAAAGATGGCGCCGATACGATTTAACGGTCCATTATTATAACATTTGAGCGCAGCCTTTTTTTTCTCCTGGCGCTCACTACACTCTGTCTCTGTGTTGTGTGATGACACGTGAACACTAAGCAGCTATCGCTATTGGCCAATAGCCACTCCTGACCAATCACAAGGCCGCTTTTTCATATGAAGGAAAAATAAACCAGGAGAAATGGCGGCGGTCGGGAAATATTTCAAAATAGAAATCCCGTCGATTAAAATCAACGGCTGCTCAATTTGCAGCCTGAAAGTTTCTAGATGTGGAGTTAAATCAGCCAATTTCAATACCTCGAACCTGACAAAACATTTGAAGACGAAACGTGAACGAACACAACGAGTTTGAGCCTGCAAGAGCAGGACTGCTATCCAGAGGAAGGGCGCTGGACCGGTGCAACAATCTCCTGTCAGTTCACTACGTCAACTTCACTTTGTCTTTTACTTAAAGAAACGCTGCAGTAATTTGGGAACTGTTTCCAAAGTAGGGTTGCCACCTTTCAGAAATAGAAATAAGGGACTCCCCCCCACCCGAAAAAAGGAGACTGATAGAGAGACGGGATGCCGTGGTCAATTATTATTACTTATAATTGTTAGTGTCCGCAAATGCGGACCTCGATGCAGACAACAAGCGGGGGATACGTACAAGGGTTTAATGATTGCAAACAAAAAAATAACACGCGATCGTGGGATAGTAGAAATAACAAAAGGAGTCCGTGACAGCAGGTCGACGGAGCTCAATACTACAAACTCGAAGGTTAACAAAGACGATAGGCAGCGAGCCAAAAAGCCAAAATAAAAACACTCAAATACCTGCACAGGGTAGAGGTTACAAACGAGTGCAGCACACTAACAGAAAAAAAACAATGCAGGGGCGTAACAAGCAAATGTAGCGAGACTATAGTGCAAGATGTCAAATGGCAAACAGCAAAGCAAATATCTCGGCAGCCTTCTCTGAGATCACCCGTGCTGAAATGCTGCGTTGATGAGCCCGCATTGGATTCAGGTGCGACGTCAGGAACGCCCCCACTAACAGCCCAGCAACAAAACACAATCTAACCAGCAGCAGAATGTGACAATAATTTCATGAAAGTTGCACTGTTTGGCCTTTGAGAGGGTTAAAAAAGTTTACTCAGTTCATTCAGAGTTTATTATTATGAATTTATTTTTACTTTCTTATAGGGCTGTCAAACGATTAAAATTTTTAATCGAGTTAATTACAGCTTAAAAATTAATTAATCGTAATTAATCGCAATTAATCGCAATTCAAACCATCTATAAAATATGCCATATTTTTCCGTAAATTATATATATATTCTGTAAAATAAATTGTTGGAATGGAAAGATAAGACACAAGATGGATATATACATTCAACATACGGTACAAAAGGACTGTAGTGGGCATTTCACTCTACTGTCATTTAAATCTGTGTATGCTGTTCTCACTCCGAAGCGTCTACTTTTTCCAAAGCTAGACAGCTAGTGAACGACGCCTTAATAATTAGACTTCTTCCTTTTTCATCTGATTTATTAATAAAATGGCCTCAAACCATTGTCCTCTTTAGACTGTTGTAAAACTACAAAAAAAAAGTACACAAGCATTGCATTAGCAACAACGTTAGCTTAGCACGCTATACAGGTTCACTAAACATAAACAAAAAGCGTCTCATACAAAAAATATAACATTTCGCTTACTAACATAATATGTACATTCTTTACAACAACCATACTTACGGACAAATCTTGTCCAAGGATCATATAAGCACAACATTATCAGCCCGAGACGTCATGCAGCCATAATGAACTGGAAAGAAAACAATAAACCATGTCGCAAAGCGACCACAAGAGTTCGCTGTTAGACAGCATAAAAAGTCTTGCTGTAAAACTTACCAAAAGGCAGAATACTTTCTGAGCGGGACATGTGCGTTAACTGCGTCAAATATTTTAACGTGATTAATTTAAAAAATTAATTACCGCACGTTAACGCGATAATTTTGACAGCCCTATTTTCTTACTGTTGGGCTAGTATTATACTTTGTAGTAGTCTTTTTCCTATTTTGCAAAGGTAAGCAACAGCCTGACAAAGCCTTGATAGCAATGATTTCACATCCAATTATGTAGCTCTTTGGGGGGGGGATTAAAATGGGGTGGTATCGGTATGGTATTGGTATCGGCCGATACCGCACAGCCAGGCATTGGTATCGGTATTGGGGCCAAAAAATGGTATCGGTGCAACACTAATTTAAACTCCAAAGTATTTTTTTTAACCTGTGAAATTTATACTGGGGCACTGCAGATCAATACTGGGGCACGTGCCGCAGTGAAACATGTCTGGCAACACCCATTGTTTCAGTACAATCAAAATGTATGTATGATTTTTTAAAAATGTGCTTTTGAATTAGCTTCCTTTAAAACATTGTCTTTGTAGCCCTACAAGTTTTAGTCTTTTTCTCAGTCATGCAATATTAAAGGAGCATATTCCGACCTGGGTAAATTCTAACATGGATGCTACAGGCTGCGTGCATGCTGCATGCAAATGATTCATGTGACAATCACAGCAGTGCAGAGAGTATCTATAATGACTGTGTGAGTCAGCACTGAGCTTCTCTGAGGATTTAGCTTTTCGTTACTGGACTTTGAAAGGATTTGTGTTACATTAGATAAGTGTTAAAAAATAACTTTACTATGAGGTAATCAAGTCTTTCAGTAATGTAAATTAAAAAATATGGCAATTGATATTTTGCCTATTCAGAAATGCAGTTGTTTCTTTAAAGGCAAGCTGTGGTGGGTTATTTCATGAACTGTCTTGTTAACCAGGATTAGTTTTGTTTTAAAACACAAATGACCATATGAGGATTTTTCAAGGCTTTTAGACTCACAATCATCAGCACATCCGAATAGGATAAGTTGCTTATTCATCTCCTATTTCTGGATGACACCTTTAACTGCATACGTTAAAGCCTCTACTCTAACGACATCTCTAAGAGTGACTCATCTGCATCATCGACTGCAAAAAAATTCTTGTTTGACAGTTGTTTTGCTCCTCCTGCCAAGCTCCTGTCCAATGTCTTGGATGTGATTTTCAACTGACAGCCGATGTCGGCATTTTGGCAGCGGAACTGTTTTGTGTCCTTTTTGTTTGAGGTGAGTAAATCAACCATTCAATGCTTGAGTGACAGTCATTTGGCCCAAGCCCTATTGACCTTTGAGGTCATCTTTCAGGTGAATGGCAGTACAAGTGAAAAGCGATGGGCAATATGAAAGCTCTAGCTCTGAATGTCAATTTTCATCAGCACTCTGCAATGAAGCTGGGGGGCAGGACAATTTGACCCAGAGGTGGACAGTGGACACTTGGGGATTGCATGTGCTTGTTCAGCTAGAATTTAGGTAAGTGATTGTCCGTGTTTCTGTCATTCCCTCAGGTGCTACTAGTCAATTTTACTTTTAAATAGCGGTCCAGAAGCCTGTAATCTTCACATCTTAAATAACAAGAACCCCAAAAAGGAAATAGACCATTTTCTTCTTTCAAACCATGAAAATTCAGACAAGAGGTAAATAAACAGTGCCTCATGATAGAAAAAACCATGCAAATTCCTAATAGCAGAAACTGATGTTAGGAGGTAGTCACCATAAAATTACAGTGTGCCATTTCTGAGCAACCTCACAGCTGTTTCAACAGATAGCAAACAAACCACTTTATATTCAAATTCACTGAATTTTTTTTCATAATGTGTTTATTTGAATAATATTACACAATAGAAAATTGCAAACTCATTAGCAGTGACTTTAAGTCACATCTTAATAAATTACTAATCAATTGGACTAGCTCTTCATTCATCAGTCTTCCTTTTGCAGCAAATTGGCTTTTCACCAGCACAGAGGGATTACTTTTTGATTGCTTCTTTCAGGCGGACAGCTGCGCACTATGACGGCAGATTCAGTAAGAACAAATATGTGCAAATCCATTGGCAGAGTAGCTAGGATTGGCAGTGCTAAAAAATCCCAGTCAGAGTGAAAGATGTATTGCACACAAAAAAATCACCTGAGGGAAACATGCTAGGTTTTGCCCGTATGCAACACTTTTGAAAATTGGTGGAAACGCATTAATTTGCCTCTTTTCATCCTTCAAGTGTGAATTTAAATTAGTTTGTGACCAGTAAATGTTCAATCCATTTGAATTGGGAGGTCTGTCAGTTTATGAACGTTTGTTCATTTGCTGCCAACCCTCCCATTCCAAATAGATTGGATATCTATTGCAGTCAATGGAAGCCAATGAATTAAGAAGTTGGATATATTTTTGTTTGTGTGTTTGTTTTCATCCTATTTGCATAACACTGCCCAGCAACAAGCCCTCAATAAAAGTTAGCAGCGCGGGGGAGCTCGGAGCGAAACTTCGATGAGACAGCATTGGTTGCGGAACTCTGTCTCCTGGCTCTCCCAACCTGCAGATTGAAAAATGTCAACTCTCTGACTCTGCCTCACTCCGTGCCCTGCCTTTTGTCAGCTTGCCTTGGGTAAATAACTAAGTTAAAGAACGAGTTTTAGACCCAACATATTTAATGTGATATTTTTGTACCATTTTATCTGTGTGTTATGACTTTTATGTGATGTAAAGCAATTTGAATTACCTTGTGTTGAATTGTGCTTTACAAAGAATGCCTTGCCTTGCCTACTGAAAGTGAGATGTTACCGCATCAAGTAATTTCTGAGTTAAGCAAAAGAATGTTAACGTGGACATTAAAAATGATTTTTGAGCTACACTGTTGTCCAACGTGGCAGTTTCGATCGGGCAAGTTCCTTATTCTAGTCATTGATTTAACAGTCACACTCTTGATTGAATTAACAGTCACACTCTTGATTAATTTAACAGTCACACTCTTGAGCGGGCAAGATATCTTTGTCTTTAACACACATTTGCACTCAGAGTACTGTAGCTTGGTGGAAAAGTACTGGGACGTTGGGTGATGAATCAACATATGTGTGTGTATCTACAGTATTTATCAGCAGAATGTGAGCAATTGCCGGTAATAAAAATGTAAGCACATGATTATGGGCTAAAACTGTATTCTTCATAATAGCTTGGGAGAGTATAATAGCTGTGGGAGAGCAAACTGGCATAAAATATTTGGCATACAAAAACAAGCTTATCTTACAAAATAATAAAGAAAGTTAAAAACAAATTGAATGGAAAATAGAAGTAAAACCAAAAAAAAAAAAAAAAAATTAATGAATACAACAATTCATATAACTTGGAATCTCAAGTATATGAGCAGTTATGAACACATTGTGGTAAACAGTACCATTTTAAGTAGGGCTGTCAAACGATTAATATTTTTAATCGAGTTAATCACAGCTTAAAAATTAATTAATCATAATTATTTGCAATTCAAACCATCTCTAAAATATGCCATATTTTTCTGTAAATTATTGTTGGAATTGAAAGAGAAGACAAAAGACGGATATATACAATCAACATACTGTACATAAGTACTGTCAATGTTTATTACAACAATAAATCCACAAGATGGCATTAACATTATTAACGTTCGTTCTGTTTAAGGGATCCAGGGATAGAAAGACTTGTAGTTCTTAAAAGATAAATGTTAGTACAATTTATGGTAATTTTATATCAAAACCCCTCTTCATGTTTTCGTTTGATAAAATTTGTAAAATTTTCAATCAAAATATAAACTAGTAGCTTGCCATTGTTGACTTCATGGAGCGGTGACGTCCCATGGGCTCCCTGCTGTTCTTCCACAGTATCTTTAACTACGTAAGGTAGTGATTGAAATACACTACAAGGTATCAATGGCGAGTTTTAAATTACTTAGAAATCAAGCCAATGAGTGTGTTTTGTCCCTCGACTGACGCCGTTGTTCCCCGTTTACTGTATCCATCCATTCCATCGTACTTCACGGTCATTTGAGTGCTGGCTTCACAACGTACGAGACCTCGAGATAGTTTGTATCTTGTGACTAAATATTGCCATCCACTGTATTTGTTGCGCTAAACGGAATAATTGAATAGAGTTTGACCAAAGTCTGAGTAAGTTTTATGTGTATTTTGCATACATATTTTGATTGAGAATGCCAGTTCGCTTTTCTTTTTGTGAACATTATTTTTTTTTGCGGAGATAGGAATATTATTTTTATCGTGCTTTCACTAAATGATACTTATGTTTGTTGTGACTGTGACTGTTGTAACGCTCAACGTGCAAAAAACGGCATCATTGTAATCTGTTTGAGGCAATGCATGAGCGGGGCATTCCGCCTATGCGTTAAATGCGTCAAATATTTTAACGTGATTAATTTATAAAATTAATCACCACCCGTTATCGCTAAATAAATAAAAATAATAATAAATTTGACAGCGCTAGTTTTAAGCCCTTAAAGTCCCGCTAAAACGTTTTTGTTTCACAATAAATGATTGAATCCGTAACACGGCGCTACTAAGAGGGTGAGCAAGAAGGCAAAAAAAGAGCGTTAAACACGGAAGCAAGTGGCCTCCCATGATCATCAGATCTTAGGCGCCTGGATGGTAAATATCTTACAATCACGCCTCTCGACTCTACACAATAGCTTGGAAAGCAATTGAAAAACAAATTACAGTGGTAACTCGACATACGATCGCTTCGACACGCGATCTTTTCGACATCTGACGTAAATTTGGACCCGACATTTGTTTCTATATCCGACGACACACTCAAAATACGACGATTTATGACAGCGCTGCAGTTTCTTTGTTTTGCGGCAAGACGGACGCACGGCGGATTTTTTTGTACGAGAAATCAACACAGGTTCCAAGAAGGTCAGTGCTGGTGGTGAAAAACAGGAAAAAGGTGACGCTTACCATTAAAATGAAGATAGAAATGATAGAAAATATGAGCATGCTGTGTGCATCTGTGAACTGACTCGACAATACGGCCGTAGAATGTCTACGATCTTCCTTGTGGTAACATTGCCAAAGAAATCGCCAGCTTTGTCAGTTTTTTAATCATTTATTTCAGAACTTGCGCAACTCAACATGCCTACAGTCCGCCGCAGTTGACGTCAACAACAAAACATTAAAAGTAGGGCTGTCAAAAGTATCCCGTTAACGGGCGGTAATTAATTTTTAAAACGTTTTTAAATTTAATTAATTTAATTAATTGTTATATTAATTTAAATTAATTAATTTAAATATAAATTATTATACATCATATTATCATAATATTAATAAATTAATTAAAAATTAAATAAATTTTTAATTTTTTCACGTTAAAATATTTGACGCAATTAACGCACACGCCCCGCTCAAACAGATTAAAATGACAGCACAGTGTCATGTCCACTTGTTACTTGTGTTTTTTGTCGCCCTCTGCTGGCGCTTGGGTGCAACTGATTTTATGGGTTTCAGCACCCATGAGCATTGTGTAATTATTGATGGTGAGCTACTAGTTTATTTTTTGATTGAAAATTTTACAAATTTTATTCAAACAAAAACATTAGGAGGGCTTTTGGGCTTTTAATATAAAATTTCTATAATTTGTACTAACATTTATCTTTTAAGAACTACAAGTCTTTCTATCCTTGGATCGCTTTAAAAGAATGTTAATGTTAATGCCATCTTGCTGATTTATTGTTGTAATAAACAAATACAGTACTTATGTACAGTATGTTGAATGTATATATCCATCTTGTGTCTTATCTTTCCATTCCAACAATAATTTACAGAAAAATATGGCATATTTTATTGATGGTTTGAATTGCGATTAATTACGATTAATTAATTTTTAAGCTGTGATGAACTCGATTAAAAATTTTAATCGTTTGACAGCCCTAATTAAAAGAGAAAGTAAAATCTCGAGTGCACCTTCCTCTCTCTCTGTCGGTGCATTCAAGTACAGCACACAAAACACGTCCGCCACATTGGTTACATTATTACAGGAATTATTATTGTTTATTCCCATTTTTATTTATAATTTATTTGTTTAGCTAAATGTAATTGCTATTTGTAATAGTACAAGCAGTATTTATTAAGGATTTAATGTAGGTTTTCGGGCTGTGGAACGAATTAATGGAATTATAATGTGTTGTTATGGGAAAATCCTGGTCGACATATGACCGTTCCAACTTCCAAACAAGGTGCTGGAACAAATTAACTCCGTATGTAGAGGTACCACTATATTTATCATCCGAAAATGATAAAACTGGGATTTTTTACTGGTACACTTTTGGCTAAAGCTAATGGCTAAGCTAAGCTATTTGGCTAATGTTTCATTCCAATGTCATTGTTAACGACTTTTCATTGGCAACATGTCATTTGTCTCTTGGTAAGCAGTCTTCAGTCAAATATTTTGAACAAAACAACAGAATATTTCCCGTCTGGCCACTCGAGTATGTGCTTAATGCATTCAGCTCACTGCTTGGTCGGACAGAAAAAAATAGAGGCTTATATCGGCAGTGTTGATGTTGGAGCAACACGTATTAACAATTATTCCATACACAACATGTGTTAATCATTTTTATGGGTTGTGGCTCAGCAAAGTACAATCTATCAAATTCGGTAAAGAATAACTCCTGACGTGATGGGGAGACTTTAAAGAAGCTAGCGCTTTGAGCACTCTTCAGAGCTTCAATTAACTTGTTCCAGAGGTGAAGAGCATAGTAACTGAATGCTGTCTGACCCTACTTGGTTGTTGTTCTTGGACACACAACAGACTGGTTCCAGACGTCTTAAGAGGTTTAGATACTTACGTAGGGGGCAAACAAATCAAGCATGTATTTTGGTCCAAGGCCATTAAGTGTTTTGTAGGCCAGCGGCAGTATTTTATAGTCCATCCTCTGACTCACAGGAAGCCAGTGTAACAATTTCATAACCTGTGTAATATGGTCCAGTTTCCTTGAATTTGTACGGATTCTGGCCGCAGCATTCTGCATTAGCTGCAGCATCCCTGTTCATTTTGTTGATTAAAACCTGTAAATATACCATTATAATAGTCAATTCGACTAAAAATGAATGCATGGATGAGTTTTCCATGTCCTATTTGGACAAAAGCCTTCCCAAATTGCAGGCGACTGCGTGCCGGATCCGGCCTCAGCTCGCCAGATTTGATTAGCTATCACACACGCTTAATGTCAGCGCGCCAGATGCGGCCCGGATCAGCACTATGACAGTTTTGCCTTAACTCATTCACTCCCAGCCATTTTCACCGGTGCAACCCCCTTCGCTCCCGGTCGTTTTACTGGATTTTGACTGATTTGCAAGGCCCACAGAAAATTCTGTTCTATTGCTATATAAACGTGGAACCCACCAAAAGAAATATTAAACTCTCTTCTTTCAGCAGGAAAAAAAAGTTAGTTCATATCTTTTCCCATTCTTTAGAAATCAGCATTAGGAAACAGCTTAGTTTGAGCAATTTTCCAATTTCTGATGAAAAAACAGAGAAATTGAGCTTTTTGTGAAAGCATAAATTTCAAACGTAACTTTGACTTTGACACAGCTATTTTTTGTTTTAGTTACATCCCAAACATCTGAATAATGTTTTAGTTTTACAAAATAACATAAACAACAAGACAAATAGAGTTTTTGATAGCAAAGTAACAATTTATTTACACACAACTAACTGAGAGATGACGCTGTTATGGCCGCGACAACCGGGGTAAATCTTTCCCTCATCGTCGCCTGTCTCTGCTCGGCGAGCAGCACGGACTCAACGGCATCGTCCGCTGCACTGGTGGTCCCGGTCGTTCTGCTTGGTTGTCCAACGCATGGCATCCCGGGCGTCCACCCCGTTGTTCTGCTTGGTCGTCCGCATCCTAGACGTCCAGTCAGTCGTCTTCCGCCGGCGCCCCGGCCGTGCGGCCCTGCCGTTCGTTCCGTTGACTCAGGTTGCGGGTCTTACCAAATGCGCTACTGCCCTCCAGTGGCCAGTTTTATTGCTTTAAAATGGATTTTCAGCGTTGTGCTTTGGAGCTAAGTTGAATCAGAACCCAGAGATGTCTCTTGTGAAAAAAAAAACGTAAAAGACATATAAACACATCTTTGGGACACTGAAACCATTAAAAATAGAACGTATTTATACGTTTTGGGAGCAAGTGAGTTAATTGTCGCCTTGATTGCACAGATGGGTGAGCCTAGGACCAGGTGCCGCTGATCATCGTCAGCAGCTTACTTAAACCGGTCCTTGGCGTCACATCATCGCAAGATCAACAACTCACCTATAGGTATGTGACTTTCAGCTAACAAAGAATCTTGTAATCCTGATACTGAGCTCATTTTTGTGTTTTTCCCCCTAGATCCTGTACTGCTTGTCTGGCAAAACGCCTGCCAGCCCCTTCACCTGTTCTATCACCATACAGCCCATTGGATTCTTTGGACACTATCTACCACTCCCTCTAACCATAAATGAATTAGGTCCCCCGTTACCCCAGCACCTTAACAAATACAATATGTTGTTTACAGTCTAAAAATGGGCCATCTTTAATATTGAGTTGCTTGTTCCAATTAAAATTTTGTGAAAAAAAAACAATGTTTATTATTGTTATGTTGTTGTATGTTGCATTAATATGTTAGCATTAATAAATGGTATGAAAAAGAAGTGTTGTCATTATTGCTTTTAATAGACAAATTTAATTTGCAATATAAACACATTACAGTATAATACATTGAACAAAATGGACCCCAAATTACACACTGAAAACGGTTTTGATACAAATATGGCCCGGATTGGGTAACATGTGTGCCATATCTGGGCCATACATTAATGTAGTGTCTGCTACTTTGGACCAGTTCTGGCCCAAAACTGGTTGCTGATCCGGCAAGTGACTCCTTAATGAGTTTGGGCCATTGCTCAAAAAGACACTGAGGCAGATCCGTGTTAAAAAGTTGGGCTGAAATTTGCAGTACATCTGGCCTATGTCCGCTCCAGTTATATTTTGCTATGTGGGTTAATTCTGGCTATAGTTTATAGGTGGTGATAGGCAGCTGTAGTAACGTTTAGACGGCTGTAAAGTTTAGGTCTGAGTCAATAACTACGCATGGATTTCTGGCTGGGTTTGTAGCTGTTACTGACATTGTACTCAGGTGAGTTCCGAGGTTTGGCCTTTACTTTTTTTGGCCCATAAATGATCACCTCTGTGTTTCCCACATTTAACTGGAGAAAATCCGCATTCATTCATTGATTTGATGAACACAAAGTGACACTAAGACTGTATTCTCCAGAAAAGATCTAATAAAAAAAAACAACTTTTGGGCTATAAACAGCAGCTGTACAAACTCTTGACCACTTATGTATAATCGGCTTTAGTTTTATTCATTAATAGTTATGAAATCTCCAATTTTTATACAGTATGTTCAGCCATCCTACCACTAATTAATTGTCACAAAATGTTAAAAGGTCTCAGCCTCATAACGAGATTGTGAATGTGAGCGGGAAGACCAAATTGATCTAATCACATTTTCTGTGTCAGTTGCAATTTGCTAAGAGTAATTAATTGAAGTTGGCAGACTTTCCGCCTCTGCTTTTGAAAACCAGTGTGTGAGACAACCAAAAAGGAAGATGACATTAAACAAATCTAATGTTTTGTGCGAAAGCAATAATTAAATGATATTACACTATTTCAGTTATAAATATTTTTTTCAATTGTAAAAAGCAGCTCTCACAACGTCATGACCCTTGTGATGAGGAAGGGTGACCAAATGTTTGCTTTTGCCCGGACATGTCCACTTTTTACATCTTGTCCGTGACGTCCGGCAGGGTTTTATTAACTCATTCACTCCCAGCCATTTTCACCAGAGCAAGGCCCTTTGCTCCCGGCCGTTTTACTGGTTTTGTACGTTTTGACTGATTTTTCAAGGCCCACAGAAAATTCTGTTCTTTTGCTAGATAAACATGGACCCCACCAAAAGAAAGATTAGACTCTATTCTTTCAGCAGGAAAAAAAGTAAGTTCCATATCTTTTTCCAGTCTTTAGAAATCAGCATTAGAAAATAGCTTAGTTTGAGCAATTTTCCAATTTCTGATGAAAAAACAGAGAAATTCAGCTTTTTGTAAAAGCATACATTTCAAACATAACTTTGACTTTAACACAGCTATTTTTTGCTTTAGTTACATCCCAAACATCTGAATAATGTTTTCCTTTTACAAAATATCATAAAGAACAAGACAAATAGAGCTTTTGATAGCAAACTAACAATTTATTTACACATAACTAACTGAGAGATGACGCTGTTGTCGCCTAGATTACGCTGTTGTCGCCGCGACAGCCTGGTAAACTTTTCCCTCATCGCTGCCTGTCTCATAAAGATGGATTTTCTTGAGTCTCTGCGGGGTCTGCTCGTTGAGCAGCACAGACTCAACGGCATCTTCCACTGCACTGGTGGTCCCGGTCGTTCTGCTCGGTTGTCCAACGCCTTGCATCCCGGGCGTCCTCTCGGTTGTTCTGCTCGGTCGTCCGGCGCCTGACATAATTCCGCCGGCACTCTGACCGTTCGGCCCGGCCGTTAAATCGGGTTGAATCGGGCCGTTGAATCGGGTTGCGGGTCTTACCAAATGCGCTACTGCCTTCCAGTGGACAGTTTTATTGCTTTAAAATTGATTTTCAGCTTTGTGCTTTGGAGCTCAGTTGAATCAGGACCCAGAGATGTCTTTTATGAAGAAAAAAAGAGTAAAAGACGTATAAATACAGTACGTCTTTGAGACACTGAAACAATTAAAAATAGAACGTATTTATACATTTTTGGGAGCAAATGAGTTAATTCATGAAAATGTCCGGTTTTCATTATTTTTTACGGGAACAATTAGCGTGTGTTGAAATTGACTGACGCTTTGACCTGAATACTACAGTACTGTGCTACCTGTGACGTGTTCCAAGAGCCTGCCCAGTGACTGGTTCTACTGTGCTCAGTAACAAAGAAAACAGACGTCGGAGCAGTGTTCCATCGTCCCCCAAAGTGCTAAAACAAAACAAAAACTAAAGACGAAAATGACTTTTTTGTTTTGTTAAATTAGTATTGTTTTGAGGCAATGGTTTCATTTACATTATTTTGCTGGAAAGAGAAAAGAGATTTTTTTTGTAAAGCTGGATTTTCAACAGAAGAGTTATTATTTAGAAATGTATTTACTTGTACAATAAGATTAGAAAAGACAGCTATTACTTTTTTTTAAGGATGATTTACTAATACAGTAGAAGCAATTTTTTCTGTCATTATTTCATGCCATTTTTTTTTTTTTTTCAATTTACGTTACTATTGTTCTGTTATTTTAGAAATAATAAAGCCTGACAAGTAACCTCTGAGAATTTGAATTTGTGTCTTTGGTTATATAGCTATTATATTCTTATAAAACTGAATTTTCTATCCAGACGAATAAAGCACAATTTAAATATACTGTGTTAAAGTGATAAGACATTTTTGAGATAAAGCATAGACTTCACGCCTTCCCGAAGGCATGCATTTCGAAACGTTGTGAAAAAAATCAATGGGAGAAATTAGACGCTACAGCATTGGCACTATACTTTGCAATATTTACGTAAAATAAATGCTACCTGCACGGTTTTTTTTTTTTTTTTTTGTCTTTAACCAATAATCAAGACTCTTTTACGTCCATATCTATTTTAAAAAATTGAGGCATTCAAGAATTTATTCACAAGAATTTTCAACGGAAAAAGCTCTTTGTTTACATATGGCGGCCGCTAATTTCCTTACTGATTAGCCTCAAAGTTCACAATATTTACATAAAACAAATGCAACCTGCATGTTTTTTTTTTTTTTTGCTTTTAACCAAGAATCAAGACTGTTTTACGTCCATGTCTATAAAGAATTGAGGGATTTAAGCATTTGTTTCACAAGAATTTTCAATGGAAAAAGCTCTTTGCTTACATATGGCGGCCGCTAATTTCCTTACTGATCAGCCTCAAAGTTCACAATATGTACATAAAACAAATGCTACCTGCATGTTTGTTTGTTTTTTTTTGCTTTTAACCAAGAATCAAGACTGTTTTACATCCATATCTATAAAGAATTCAGGGATTTAAGCATTTGTTTCACAAGAATTTTCAGTGGAAAAAGCTCTTTGTTTACATATGGTGGCCGCTAATTTCCTTACTGACTATCCTCATAGTTCGCAATATTTACGTAAAATGAAGGCTAACTGCACGTTTTTTTGTTTTTGTTTTGCTTTTAACCATGAATCGAGACTGTTTTACGTCCATATCTATAAAGAATTCAGGGATTTAAGCATTTATTCACAATATTTTTCAACGGTCTTTGTTTACATATGGCGGCCGTTAATTTCCTTACTGACTAGCCTCATAGTTTGCAATATTTACGTAAAATAAATGCTACCTGTTTCTGTTTAAGTTACTGTTTAAGTTTTAATGGAAAAAGCTCTTTGTCTGTGTTTCCACTCGGTCAGCTTTGACAGAGACAGGCCCCCTATGAATCGGCCCCTGTCCCGTCAATAAACATTATGGAGTCTATGCTTCAAGTAAAAATTTAAGCATCTCGAGGCCGGGCCGAGTGTCCTCTTTTTTGGAAAGCAAAATATGGTCACCCTAGATAAGGATTTGAGCTTTGCAAGCAAGACGGTACTTCCTGATTCATTGATTCATCATACAGTACTGTTTTGCAAACCTCAACTGTGCAACCACTTCCTCGGTCATCTGATGTTGGAGCCAATAAAGCGAAAGATGCGGGAACTGCAGACGTGACCAGGTGGAAACTGTCGGCTTGACTGCAATGTCAGAGTGCAAAGCGGTTCTTGTAGGTAGGTACATTTCTGAAGTTTTGTCAGAAATACACTTATTTTCTTATTATAGGAAGAGGGAAGAACATCATCCAAAGCTATTCTTGACGGAAAATTGTGTTTTTGCTCTTCCTTGAACCCACAAGTTTTACTGTGGCTTCATGTGAATTGGTCACTTTCTGATGGCGAGCCAATCAGCGCAAAGAGGTGGGAGCTGCAGACTTGACCAGGAATCTACAACAGGTAATGCCCAGGTTACGAAGTACTCGATTTATACGATTTAGGGACTTTACGAAGCCATGGTCTCGTCTGCCATTTTGTCTCCAGTCGTTTTTGTTGTTGTTGTTGTTGTTGTTTTAGTCTTATTAATAGTCCCTTATTGTACTTCTCAGTATTTTATTTTAATTTTTTACATTACTTTATTAATATGACGTGTTCTGTCCTCAGTAAACGTGAAATTGTTCAGCTTTACAGAAAGCAAACAAGGCAATTGTGCTTTTTGAAGCTTTTTACTTCCTTGACTTTTGACAATTTGTAAAGCTGTAACACACGTACAGTATGTACACATATGTTCGAAATGACACGTATTTTAACATAAAACACTTGACACAAAACAATTGGTGTTCAAGCGTCCATCTAGTCTGATCAATATGTAATTAGATTAAATTAGCCCTATTTGCCTAAGAAAAGTCCACAAGCTTAAATGCTATGAATGCTAACGTATTTATAATTCTCACAGCAAGTCACTCACACACTTTTGGATAGTTATTTTAAGATTTAGGGAAACTTAAGGGGCTAATTCCGATTTACACGGAAATTCGTGTTACGTCGCCAGCTTAAGAACGGAACTCATTCGTAACCAGGGGACTACCTACAGTGCCCTCCATAATTATTGGCACCCCTGAAAAAGATCTAAAAAAAAAAAAAAAAAAAAAAAAAAAAAAAAAAAAAAAAGCTGAAAAAGATCAATCTTGGTCTCATCTGACCAAAGCACACGGTCCCAGGCTTCAACTGGGACCGTATATTTTTGTGTGGGACCAAGACTGAGCTTTTTGGCAACAAACACTCTCAGTGGGTCTGGCGTGCCACGAAAGATGTGCATGCTGAAAATCACCTCATACCCACTGTGAAGTATGGGGGTGGGTCAGTGATGCTGTGGGGCTGTTTCGCTTCCAAAGGCCCTGGGAACCTTGTTAGGGTGCATGGCATCATGAATGCTTTGAAATACCAGGACATTTTAAATCAAAATCTGTTGCCCTCTGCCCGAAAGCTGAAGATGGGTCGTCACTGGGTCTTTCAGCAAGACAATGACCCTAAAGATATGGCCAGATCTACACAGAAATGGTTCACCAGACACAAAATCAAGCTCCTCTCATGGCCATCTCAGTCCCCAGACCTTGTTTTGTTGGCAAAACGGGTTGTACAAAGTATTAATACAAGGGGTGCTAATAATTGTGGCACACATTATTTGATGTCAAATATTTTTTTTCTTTATGTGGGATTTTTCCCCCACTGAATGAATGCACTTGTATTGAAGGTTGGATTTTTCTCTTTTTTTCCATTCAGGTCCCATATTATTTGAATTAAAAAAAATTATTAGAAGCTAAAAAAACACATCTTTTTCAGGGGTGCCAATAATTATGGAGGGCACTGTATATCTGCTTGAATACTTTGGTGGAATGCAATGCGGTATTTGCCAAAAGGTAAATTTCCCAAGTTTTTCGAAATACACTCAATTATCTAATTAAAAGAAAAGAATGTCACAATCTTTTTTTAGATGAGAAACAATGTTCTGCGAATGTGACGATACGAGCCATGGTTCAATCTGCAGCTGCATGTTTTTTGAAGGTTCCCACCATGTAACAGGCCTCAATTGGATCTTTCCCAGAATGATATGTGGAATATATTCGCAGCGGATACATGGAACAATCAATCTTGCGTGCCAGTATAATGATATATCATTGAGTGATGGAACAAGATACACAGTATCGTAGCCTATGAGGTCTATCTGAGGCGTGATTATTGCTAGTTGAAACTTTACAAATAAGGTACAATAGAACAATGCCTGCATGGCTGAATCGGATACATTCCCTCATAGTGCCATAACAAACAAGGATTTACCCCTTCTCAAATTACTTATTTTTTATTTTGTTAAGTTTCCTCACATTCATTTTTAGGATCATAAAACAAATATAAACATCACAGATAGCCAAAGTAAACAAAAACAATACAAACTGTGTTGTTGGGAATTATAATATGTTACTCAGCTCTAAATGCCACAACATTTAAGTTAGATATAACCTGGAATCAATCCGTCTTTGGAGCATGTCTAATGTATTTTACACATAAATGTCAGCAATACTTTTAATCTTGCGTGTTTATGTATGCCACATATCAGAGTAAGCAGATTTAAATTTAAGAAGATTTTGAATAAATCCAAACAGAATAAATCTGTGATCCTGTCAACGACTCAGAGGTAAATATCTTGGCAAAAACGCATATATTATTTGAGATTTGTATCTTGCCGCATGCATCTGGATAGATTATAAAACTTTAACAGAAGAGATTCAGGTATGACACTTCTTAGTGTTTATCAGTCCAAAAATGAGGCTGCAATGAATATTTCCGTTCTTGATCTGTTCTGTTTTTGTGTCAAATTCCTTGTGTTGTAGTACGAAAAAAGTCCTTTTGAGGCCTTTTTGGTGCCACTTCTTGTGGCAGAGGTTTTATTTTTTATCGTAATTCCCCCCACCCATAGTTTAACAAAATTGGATGACAGCCAGTAGCCAGCGCTCAATAGCTGTAATCACACAATCCAAAGAGCATGCACCTGGAAAATCACATTATAGACTGCTTAGAGGTAGATAATGTCTATGTGGACAAAAGAGGGAAGTAGAGCAATAACAGTCAGGGACAATCATGTTTTTCGTAAGTCAGCCTTTCATCATTCTTTTTCTTTTCATTTTTAAAAAAAGAATCTGAGCTTTGTTATGTGATTGTGTGAATGAGATAAGACGAGTTTTTAAGAAGAGCCACATTGGACACGTTTGCTGGCAAAACACACAAGGTTAGATTTGCAACATTTGCAGGTTCAAAAAAATACGTAGAAATCCACTATTTTTATAAGCAATGAGCACAGCTGCTAAATTACCTAGTAACCAATTGATGAACAGCCCTCTTTTCTTGGCAACGATCGACTGAGTTGATGGTGAAGGCTACCCCCAACACACACAACCTTAACACACAAACACAATGACAGCACAGGTCAACAACTAGAAAATATTGCTGACCATACAAAAGGCATATTGTCACTAAAATTCAAAGGTTGCTGGGATTCAACAAAATTAAATTAAAACCAAAATACACTCTGGTTCTAACAATAACATTTTGATTTTATTACTAACTGCCATTAACTAACAGCCATAATTTGCCTGCCATTTACAATGACAAATGTCCAATTAAAGTGCCTTTGACAGGATAAAAGTCTTAAATAACATTATTATGTGAATTAAAATCATATTTTGAGACAATTCGACTATATGCAACAATTTGGCAAAGTGCAGATGACGAGAAATTCGTTTTTAATCTGCTGTTTAGCCTCACCATCATAATAGCGCTCTAGTATCCCAAGCTGGGTGATGTCGTCGGCAGAGTAACGATTTCAGCTGATTTAGAATTCAGCCCATGGAAGGGGAAGATTCAGAATGAGGAAAATGCGACATAGAGCAGCAAAATGTAATCATTGTTTTAATCTCTCTACTGCAATATTTTTACAGGATATTTTTTTTATCTAAGTATTTTTCCCCAATTGCTAAATAAAGGTCACGACAAATAAGGCTTGTGCTAAATGGAATATGAAATATAAAAATGTATTTATTCAGTACGACTGGGATAAAATTACTGCATAATGGTCAAAACTACCGGCTTCTTAAACCTCCCGAACAGTACTTTATGCCACCTGAGTTAGTCCGGCTTTTGTCATTTCCCTGCCCCGGCTTCAGAGATGGCGGAAAGAGCATAAACAAAACAGGAGGCGTGACAGCTCGGCGACATGCTAACCCGAACCGACCGGCTTTTCCAAGTCTTTTCTCACCTTTCGAAAATGAAAAATCACAAAAAAAACTACCCCGACTCATGTCACACACGGCAGCGGGGTTGATTGTCTTCACCGATCGACCAGCCCCCGGCGGCGAGCAAGTTTCGGCTCGTCATTCTGCTGCAGCCCCGGCAGGCAGGCAGTGCTCGTAGCTGGTTTTCTGCCAAATTTTGCCCCCTTATAATATTTTGCTCCCGAAGCCTTTGTGGTAGTGAATAAGCCCTCTTATACATTCAGTTGGACTCTCAGTGTTATCCAACGGTGCTAAATGAACAAGTTACATCATAAACATAAATGCGCAACACGAAAATGGACACAATCAAGAAAGAGACGAGAGCGGGGGGCTCCCCGAGCCCAAGTCGAAAATAGCGCATTCTCGGCGGGCACGCGAAGAGGACCAAGGGGGGTGGAAGTTCTAGACAATCGACAAGCGGAGACTAGAGTTGGGGCTGCTTGGGCCCAAGCTGAGGAAAGTGCTCTGTGGGCGGGCACGTGAAGAGGACCAAGGGGGTGGAAGTCTAAACAAATGACTACCGGAGACTAGAGCGGGGGGCTGCTCGGGACCAAGGCGAGGAAAGCGCTCTGTATCGGCTGGCGACCATGGTCAGCCACAAGCCGATGGTCATTGGCCGTGTGGCCTTCTCGGTGGACAGGGAGTATCGTCACCCACAAAATGCAAGCCACCTCCTTATTAAAACGTTTGCCATGATCCCAGTATTTGACATAATAAAAAACACGAAGCTTAGTCACTTCCTTGTCCGTCCAATGGTTCCTCGGAATTATTTTACCAACTGCGGTGAACAATGATCTTTTAGAAATCCAAAAAGCCTCACACCACTCTCCCTGGTGTAGCAACAAAAGCCTGCAGCACATTGGGCTGGCGTGACGCAAAAAAAAAACAAAAAAAAACGAATTCATCTGCAAGATCAGCTGATCCTTAGTAGAATCCGCAGTCCTTCTGCATGCTATAGTGATGGCTGTATTGTGAGATGGTTACTCGGCTTAAGTCACATTCGCCTTTTTCCTCAACCTGAGACTCGGGATGGAAGTTACTCATTCTCATGGCGCGGGATTAAAAAAAATTGAATAAATGTATCGATCGCTTCCACACACTTTTAAGCGGGCCATTTCATTTAGGAGCATAAAATACCTTGTATAATATGAAATAAACATGCTTTTTTTGTGTAACAGGCATTTTTATATAAATTTCGAGGGCTGGCTGTGAATTCTTATCTTTCAGTGCTATTGACGGTGCTAGACGTCCGATCCATTTTGAGTGCAGGGGCAAATCCACTGTGAAACCCAATAAATTACCAGAACTCAAAAAATTTGAGACAATCAATTGTCGTAATATTTTTAGCTTTAAAAACTTAATATTGAGTTTTCAAAAAATTAAAAACATTTGGTTTACTACTTGCACCGTTTGATTTCAATTAAGTTTAAAACAAACGATTCCTACAAACGCGGTGGTGTGTACGTAGACTTTTGTTTTCTCAACAGAGGGGGCAGGATATTTGGTTTTAAAAAGCTCTGCTCCATGTGCACAAGGCCTCAATCTAAACTGCTGAAGTCTAGTCTATAGTTGTTCTAACAATATTTCTGTACTTTCTATTTTGAACATTGTTTGCACAGTATATAATTACATTATCTAAAGTGATTATGTATTTTGTATCATCTCTCACTGCACAATGACCTTATTAACATGAGGCATGTGCAGTAATGTTGAAAGAATAGGAATATATTCATACTGGACATTATTATTTATTATTATATTATTTAGGGCTATAGTTGTGCTTTTAAATTAAGCTTACTTAATATACACAAATAGTTTAAGTTAATCAAAAAGTGGGGGTTATACTTACTCAAAAATAGGAAGAGGTTACACAAACCTAATGTATGTACAGTGGGGCAAATAAGTATTTAGTCAACCACTAATTGTGCAAGTTCTCTCACTTGAAAATATTAGAGAGGCCTGTATTTGTCACCATGGGTAGACTTCAACCATGAGAGACAGAATGTGGAAAAAAAAACAGAAAATGACATTGTTTGATTTTTAAATAATTTATTTGCAAATCATGGTGGAAAACAAGTATTTGGTCAATACCAAAAGTTCATCTCAATACTTTGTTATGTTCCCTTTGTTGGCAATAACGGAGGGCAAACGTTTTCTGTAACTCTTCACAAGCTTTTCACACACTGTTGCTGGTATTTTGGCCCATTCCTCCATGCAGATCTCCTAAAACAGTGATGTTTTGGGGCTGTCGTTGGGCAACACGGACTTTCAACTCCCTCCACAGATTTTCTATGAGGTTGAGATCTGGAGACTGGCTAGGCCACTCCAGGACCTTGAAATGCTTCTTACGAAGTCACTCCTTTGTTGCACTGGCTGTGTGTTTGGGATCATTGTCATGCTGAAAGACCCTGCCACGTCTCATCTTCAATGCCCTTGCTGATGGAAGGAGATTTTTACTCAAAATCTCTCGATACACGGCCCCATTCATTCTTTCCTTTACACAGATCAGTCGTCCTGGTCCCTTTGCAGAAAAACAGCCCTAAAGCATGATGTTTCCACCCCCATGCATCACAGTGGGTATGGTGTTCTTCGGATGCAATTCAGTTTTCTTTCTCCTCCAAACACGAGAACCTGTGTTTCTACCAAAAAGTTCTATTTTGATTTCATTTTACCATTACACATTCTCCCAGTCCTCTTCTGGATCATCCAAATGCTCTCTAGCGAACCGCAGACGGGCCTGGACGTGAACTTTCTTCAGCAGCGGGACACGTCTGGCAGTGCAGGATTTGAGTAGCGGCGCATTGTGTTACTGATAGTAGCCTTTGTTACTGTGGTCCCAGCTCTCTGTAGGTCATTCACTAGGTCCACCCGTGTGGTTCTGGGGTTTTTGCTCACTGTTCTTGTTATCATTTTGACGCCACGGGGTGAGATCTTGCATGGAGCCCCAGATCGAGGGAGATTATCAGTGGTCTTGTATGTCTTCCATTTTCTAATATTTGCTCCCACAGTTGCTGTCTGTACACCAAGCATTTTACCTATTGCAGATTCAGTCTTCCCAGCCTGGTGCAGGTCTACAATGTTGTCTCTGGTGTCTTTCGACAGCTCTTTGGTCTTGGCCATTGTGGAGTTTGGAGTGTGACTGACTGAGTTTGTGGACAGGTGTCTTTTATACCGATAATGAGTTAAAACAGATGCCATTAATATAGGTAACAAGTGGAGCCTCATTAGACCTCGTCAGAAGAAGTTAGACCTCTTTGACAGCCAGAAATCTTGCTTGTTTGTAGGTGACCTAATACTGTACTTATTTCCACTCTAATCTGGAAATAAATTCTTTAAAAATCAAACAATGTGATTTTCGGTTTTTTTCCCCACATTCTGTCTCTCATGGTTGAGGTTTACCCATGTTGACAATTACAGGCCTCTCTAATCTTTTCAAGTAGGAGAACTTGCACAATTGGTGGTTGACTAAATACTTATTTGCCCCACTGTAAGTCAGTAGAACATATCGAGTTTACATTTCTATTTGATTTTATTGAACATCTGGGATTACAGCGCAGTCCAAAATTGGATTGGACATCTAACGCCGTCAATGGCAGTCAATGAGTAAAATGAGTGCCCTGTAAAGCGTAATATAAAATGGACTTTTCGGGGTGAGCATGATAGTGTTATTTTTGGCCTATGCAGCTCTGCATATAAAGCTTTACAGTCCTCAGAGTCTTGTTCTGTCTGGAGTAAACAGGAGACCTTATTTCTCATCCACAAACAGTTGAGATTAGGAAACTTCAAACAAGATTCTGACTCAGCCTCGCTCCCACAAAGACCAAGGGTAATGCATAAAAGATGAGCTGAACTTATTGTCCTTTACCATGTATACCTCTGCACTTTCAGACGATTCAGCACTCGCCACCTACACCCATATAGTAATGAAACTGATGCCACAGGTGCGTTCAGCGCCTCTCTGGCAGCCATTCAAAACTTGGAAAAGTTCTCTTTCAAATGGGCATGAATGCTAAAATACTAAAGCAAGGATAAATGTTTTTGAGTAACCCTGCACAACTAAGTCTTTGTGCTTTCACTTACAGTATAGTGCAGTTACCAGCATTTTAATGTGAGTTTTTTTCTCACTTAATACTGTAAGTGTTGTTATCAGTGTTGGGCACATTACTTTAAAAAAGTAATTACGTAGTTATATTTATTCACTACTTCTTCCAAAAGTTAACTGAGTTAGTAACTGAATTACTCTATAGTAAAAGTAACTAGTTACCAGGGAAAGTAACTATTTCCGTTACTTTAAAAAGAAGTTGTTGTATGTCAAAGAATTTGAAATTTTCTGAGCAGTATTCGAGTCAGTTGAATAGAGAAGAACAGACAGGGAGTTGTGTTATAGAACCTTGTAATATTTATTGCACCTCACCAGCAACAGATTTATCCTACACTTGAAGTGCAACAAAAATAAACACATTTGAATTGCTTACCACAGATGTGGACAAAAGCTTTGCCCCCGGACATAAATTACACTTTACATGCATGTTCTTTCCTTTAATTTCGGCCAACTTGAAATAGTGTTTATATCTCCACCTCGTAAAGGACACATTTTCCTCTGAATGCTCTGCCATCATATTTCTCTGCATCTGTTTTGCGTGTGTGTGTTTGCCGCACGCGCTGTTCCGGTTTGTGTGTGAAAACACCGGCTCTGAAATACGTGCGCTATTAGGCTTGAGCGTTTACGTCACAGAATGGGAGATCATGTGAGATTTGACAACAACGCAGCCATATTGGAAGCAGTTCTGGCTCGCGGACATTAAACTTTAACTTGCCAGTTCGATTAAGAGACAAACTCGTTGCTAACGCGAAGAACAGATACGTGATCAAACTTAAGGATGTGAACAATGTTGACCCTTACGAGCAAGCCGAAGACAAATGGAGTAAAGATGTCGACGGGCTTCCACAATTACACGAAATGGACATTCTGCTGTATTTATTGTTTGGTGTATGTTACTAAACTCAGCGATTCCGAAATTACAACTCGTTACTAACAGTTTTGCTGCGGATGGGTGCAGGACCTGCACATTAAGACCGTATCAAACGACAACTCCATCGTTCTTGCGAAGGTAGGCTATGTGTGTTTACTATTTTCATTGCCATGAACCTGAACGCACCCCAAGTCTTGGATAAATAAAACAGAGCAGAGTACTCACTATGGCTGGTAGTTTCTTTAATTTATTCAAAGTAAGTAACGCACCACTTTTGACCGTCAGTAACGGTAACGGCATTGTAACGGCGGAAAAAATAATTAGTTAGATTACCCCGTTACTGAAAAAATAACGCCGTTGCGTAACGGCGTTATTTATAACGGCGTTATTCCCAACACTGGTTGACATAGATTACTTTAAAAATTAATTCACTTACTGATTACGCCTCAAAAAAGTAATCTAGTTACTTTACTGATTACTTTTTTTTATCAAAGTAACTAAGTTACTTTAAAGGTTTAAAGGTATTGGTTACTTTTTACTGATTTTTCTCCCTTTGCTATTTCAACATAAGAATGAAAACAGAAAAATGTCATCGCATGTAATTGACTTTCCGATAATCCGAATTTAAAGGGGAACATCAGAATTTTGCACATAAGGCTTTATCTTCAAGTTGACGGGAGTTTAATTAGTCGATGGAGTTGATGTCAACCTTGCCTGGCACGGCCAGACTGTTCTCCCTGTATTTTTCAAACACTGTGAGAATAGTCTGAGACCCACTTCGTTAACGGCCTCTCGAGCCAGTACGAAATGATCCATCCAATCAGACTTGTTTATTTGCGTGACGTATTCTTAACGAGCAACGTCACTCTTCCGCCTCGGAAGTCGTCTCCACAACAACACAGATGGTGAACAGGAGAGCCAAGAATATGTTCCAATCCACGGTAAAATCAGTTTTAAATGAACAAAAACACATGGACACAAGTCATTGACAACAGGCTGTCTTGCACTAGCCATGTTAAATAAACCTCTCCGTCTCGTCTGCCCGTCGCTGATTGGTCCACTCCGCTGTCTGTTTGCTGTGGCTTGCTCCACCCTGGAAATTTGAACCGCTCTTTGGTTGCCAGACTCTATAGCTGGAACAGCGGTGAGTTCGGTGCACCAGGCTAATTTCAACCACCATTGACTCGCGCTAGCTTAGCCACTCAGGAGCCCTGAAAGAAACAAATAACTGATAAACTGCATGGAATTTGTTGAAATCAACTCCACCGCTAACTCGAAGATTGAGCCTAATGTCAAAAATTCTGAACTTCGGGTTAGGGTCTAGGCATTAGGGTTAACAACATATCAGTGCCAATGTAAAACAACGCAAATTGATTGCACAATAATCAACAACACACAAATGAATTGTGCAATAAACAGTGCAATAAACACAAAGGTGGAGGCAGGCGCGAATGCGCGCGCACAACCCATAAGTACGCCGTATACACACGAGGTCAATTTGGCCACAAAACGTGGTGGTAACTAAGCACTTTACACTCAATCGGACTAACAACACATCCCAAAGATGCTAAACGAACATGTCATCTCATGGCATAAATGTGCAAAACGAATATGATGTAAAAAATGCTCGCCGACTTGGAGCGATGGCTACCCGGCGTTGCAACGGCAAAGCAACAAAACGGCCATGCATGTAGCGGCTCCAACCTATCGCTGGAACCCTCCAGAATGAAGGCAAAATACTCAAGTTCATTCATGGACAAACACATATCAACATTCCCTCGCACATCTGCACCCAGCTAGACTGTGCAGCCGCGTTCCTCACGCCTTGCTCAGTCCAAAAACACTTAGCGCGTGGGACTCAAGACCAAAACAGGAAGTAACTATGAGCGGTTACCATGGAAACAAACGCGTAGTGGGAACCTTTCGAACATTTTCTATTCAAAATGCTCTTTGTACATGACTACAATATTCTTCATTCTACATACATTATGAGGTAATAACAAAATAGTAACGCACAGACACGAAGGAATCTAAAGCTAGGTTCAAACCGCAGGTTTCATTGCACAAGTCCGATTTTTTGTCTTATCTATTTTTTTGGCGCACCTGTTCAGACTGCCTTTTTCCATTGTGCCTGTTCAAGTATCACGCATTTGCAATTATTTGCAGTTCGAGACACGCAGAGCAAACTGACCCACATGTGCAGTAGCATTAAAACAAATGACTACACATAACGCACACACACACACATGCGAACAGTTTGCCCCTACTCCTGGGCGTGTAAGCAATTTTGAAATATTGCTAATTTGGAGCAGAGAGAAAAATGAGCATTCTCATAACTATCCTCAACACATTTTATATTTTTATGACTGTTGTCAAGCCCATTCCTTCCCCAAAAGCCGCATTCCAACTAGGCGCTAAGGCTAATGCACAACTGCACCGCTACCGTAGCGCCCTGTCTCTCTCGCTCTTTGCTGACATAATTTTTGCACGAATTCCGATTGGGGAGACTTGACAGTTCAGACCACCGCCACATTCTGGAAAAATGTGGCCCAAATCGGATTCAAACCACATACAAGAGTGACCCAGATCGGATATGAAATGGTCCACTTCTAATCGACTTGTCCCGTTCAGACCGTCAAGTTAATTTCTCACTCGAGTTGAAAAAACTCGACAAAATCGTATTTGTGCATTAAGACCTACAGTATGAAACCCTAACTTTAATCAGATTACTGGTTTGGAAAAATGAACGAGGTAGATTGCTTGTTACTGAAGTAAGTGAAGTAATCATATTACAATAACGCACTACCTAGTAACGCATGAGTGACAACACTGCACCCAATTGAAGTACAGTGCCTTGCAAAAGTATTCGGCCCCCTTGAATCTTGCAACCTTTCGCCACATTTCAGGCTTCAAACATGAAGATATGAAATTTAATTTTTTTGTCAAGAATCAACAACAAGTGGGACACAATCGTGAAGTGGAACAACATTTATTGGATAATTGAAACTTTTTTAACAAATAAAAAACTGAAAAGTGGGGCGTGCAATATTATTCGGCCCCTTTACTTTCAGTGCAGCAAACTCACTCCAGAAGTTCAGTGAGGATCTCTGAATGATCCAATGTTGTCCTAAATGACCGATGATGATAAATAGAATCCACCTGTGTGTAATCAAGTCTCCGTATAAATGCACCTGCTCTGTGATAGTCTCAGGGTTCTGTTTAAAGTGCAGAGAGCATTATGAAAACCAAGGAACACACCAGGAAGGTCCGAGATACTGTTGTGGAGAAGTTTAAAGCCGGATTTGGATACAAATAGATTTCCCAAGCTTTAAACATCTCAAGGAGCACTGTGCAAGCCATCATATTGAAATGGAAGGAGCATCAGACCACTGCAAATCTACCAAGACCCGGCCGTCCTTCCAAACTTTCTTCTCAAACAAGGAGAAAACTGATCAGAGATGCAGCCAAGAGGCCCATGATCACTCTGGATGAACTGCAGAGATCTACAGCTGAGGTGGGAGAGTCTGTCCATAGGACAACAATCAGTCGTACACTGCACAAATCTGGCCTTTATGGAAGAGTGGCAAGAAGAAAGCCATTTCTCAAAGATATCCATAAAAAGTCTCGTTTAAAGTTTGCCACAAGCCACCTGGGAGACACACCAAACATGTGGAAGAAGGTGCTCTGGTCAGATGAAACCAAAATTGAACTTTTTGGCCACAATGCAAAACGATATGTTTGGCGTAAAAGCAACACAGCTCATCACCCTGAACACACCATCCCCACTGTCAAACATGGTGGTGGCAGCATCATGGTTTGGGCCTGCTTTTCTTCAGCAGGGACAGGGAAGATGGTTAAAATTGACGGGAAGATGGATGCAGCCAAATACAGGAACATTCTGGAAGAAAACCTGTTGGTATCTGCACAAGACCTGAGACTGGGACGGAGATTTATCTTTCAACAGGACAATGATCCAAAACATAAAGCCAAATCTACAATGGAATGGTTCAAAAATAAACGTATCCAGGTGTTAGAATGGCCAAGTCAAAGTCCAGACCTGAATCCAATCGAGAATCTGTGGAAAGAGCTGAAGACTGCTGTTCACAAACACTCTCCATCCAACCTCACTGAGCTCGAGCTGTTTTGCAAGGAAGAATGGGCAAGAATGTCAGTCTCTCGATGTGCAAAACTGATAGAAACATACCCCAAGCGGCTTGCAGCTGTAATTGGAGCAAAAGGTGGCGCTACAAAGTATTTACGCAAGGGGGCCGAATAATATTGCACGCCCCACTTTTCAGTTTTTTTATTTGTTAAAAAAGTTTAAATTATCCAATAAATGTTGTTCCACTTCACGATTGTGTCCCACTTGTTGTTGATTCTTGACAAAAAATTAAAATTTTATATCTTTATGTTTGAAGCCTGAAATGTGGCGAAAGGTTGCAAGGTTCAAGGGGGCCGAATACTTTTGCAAGGCACTGTAGCTTTAATGTCATTTAGCTACTTCTTTCGTTTTATTATGGCCTAGCCTAATACATTTCACTGGTATGTAGTTTCAGTGTAGTAACGCCTCATTTAATGTAGAATTACTTGAAGCTCAGCCCACTGTATTTCCCAGGTAGCTTTTCCAACCATAGACATGAAAAACACTTGTAAGCAACTAAATGGAAGAGTGCATGTTATAAATTACTATCCACACTGCAACCAAATTGGCCTAACAGTTCATTAGCCGTAGGAGCTACTGTTCCATTCCGCACACCTCAGCTCATTAAATCTGAATTTAATTTACTTAGGTCTTAAATTCAGTCATTCATAGTTAATGGATTCCATTGAAATGAACAGCAAAAACCTGCATGTTAGCTTATACTAAGGATATCTATACTTCAGTTTGAATGGTTCAATTGCATATTCCTCATTCAAAACCTGGCAATCAAGCTATGCACACAAGTTAATCTAAACACCCCCCCACCAAAAAAAAAACAATGCAACTAAAGAAATCAGTGGTTAAATAAATGATCCTTTCTAAAAGTGAAAACAATTGTTCTCCAAATGAATGCTGAAACCTGACTACATACTACAGTCCTTCACCTGACCTTTACTCACATTAAATCTAAGCAGGAGAGCTGTACCCTCAGTGAGATGTTGACACAGACAGGATTGGATGGCCTCTCTCTGTCCCTGTCCTTTCACAGTCTTCTCTGATTTCAGCCCACCGAATGGCTACATTTTCCAACCATCCAGGTGTCTCTGTATTGAGAATTGCAGACAAAGAATTCCCATCATTTGTTAGCCTCACTATCACATCAGGTTGCAAACTGGTGGCCATGTGAAATCGGCGGATTATTTTCAGAAATTCAATTTCTGTGTATGGATGAATATGATTTGGGGAAAAAAAAAGGTCAGCTGTTTTTTTTTTTAATTTTTGCTGCCTTAGCCAAAGTGGACGTTAAGAAAGATAGCATCACTAATACTGTAGTTTTAGCACAAACCTGGTTTCAACCTTTTTTTCATCCTAGTGTCATTTAGATCATCACTAAAACCTAGCATTTAACTCATTCACTCCCAGCCATTTTTACCAGTGCAACCCCCTTCGCTCCCGGCTGTTTTACTGGATTTTTACTGATTTTGCAAGGCCCACAGAAAATTCTGTTCTATTGCTACATATATAAACATGGAACCCACCAAAAGAAAGATTAGAATCTCTTCTTTCAGCAGGTCAAAAAAAGTTAGTTCATATCTTTTTTCATTCTTTGGAAATCAACATTAGAAAATAGCTTGGTTTGAGCATTTCTCAAGAGAAATCGAGCTTTTTGACAAATCTTACATTTCAAACATAACTTTGACTTTTACACAGCTTTTTTTTTGCTTTAGTTACATCCCAAACATCTGAATAATGTTTTCCTTTTACAAAATAACAAACAACAAGACAAATAGAGCTTTTGATAGCAAAGTGACAATTTTTTTACACATAACTAACTGAGAGATGACGCTGTTGTGGCTCGGCGAGCAGCACGGACTCAACGGCATTGTCCGCTGCACTGGTGGTCCCGGTCGTTCTGCTCGGTCGTCCACCACCTGACATCCTGGACGTCCATTCGGTCCTCTTCTGCCGGCGCCCTGGCCGTGCGGCCCGGCCGTTCTTTCCGTTGAATCGGGTTGCGGGTCTTACCAAATGGGCTACTGCCCTCCAGTGGCCAGTTTTATTGTTTTAAAATGGATTTTCAGCGTTGTGCTTTGGAGCTGAGTTGAATCAGAACCCAGAGATGTCTCTTGTGAAAAAAAAAATGTAAAATACGTATAAATACGTCTTTGGGACAGTTTTTGGGAGCAAATGAGTTAAAGAGGGTTGTGCTTGTGTACCTGTTTGGCTTCATGTCACCGCTGAATCACATTCAAGATGCTACAGGGGAGGAAAAAAATACAAAGCATCAAGTAATACTCCTCTTCTCACTGACCATGTGAGAAAAGCAAGCCACTTGTGACAATGTTAACCTTTTATGTGTCACACTGTGATGTGTTCAACAGCAAAACATGTTATGGTTTACTTTTGTAATCTTTTATCGCTGATGTCACGCGTTGTTTAATTCTATGTAGAGACTGTAATTAATTAGTAACTTGCATTTTTAAATGTCATAACTAAAATCATGAACATAATTTAATTTCTCTTCAAGGGATGTAAGTGCCCTTACTTACATTGTTTGTCAGTTGTATAATTGAGCTTCCAATCTAGGACTATGTGTGATTAGATTTTAATTCTGCCTACCCTTGTAGTGCCACATGGCATTTAACTTGGAATGCGTCAAGAGGAGCTGTGTGACATTTACTAAGCATGCATGGTTATTTTGCATTATCGATTTCCATTAAACGCTCAAGGAAAGAAAGTTGCAAAGTGCATCTTGTTTCCCCATTGGTTAACCAAGCACATTCTTTGTATCAACATTGCTGAAGATATTTGATTTGAGGCTAGAGTAACCTCCCATCACTCTTTTAGACATTCTACGACATGTACACATAGCACAGCTGACAGCAAATTTCATCTCAACTCTTTAGAGAAAGTGACTGTAGATGTTAGCATCAGTACATTCAAGTGTAATAATGAAAAAATAGATTAATCCTCATAATCATATTAACTGTAACTTTGGCTAGAAATACAGATTGCCACATGCAAGCGTTCTTATGATTCTAATAATGTATATACATGTACACTGCTGCCCAAAAGTATTGGCACCCCTGCAATTCTGTCAGATAATGCTCAATTTCTCCCAGAAAATGATTGTAATTACAAAAGTTTTGGTAACAATATCTTCATGTATTTTGCTTGCAATGAAAAAACACAAAAGAAAATGGGGAAAAAAATTAATCATTATCATTTTACACAAAACTCCAAAAAAGGGCCGGACAAAAGTATTGGCACTCTTTGAAAATCATGTGATGCGTCTCTAATTTGTGTAATTAACAGCACCTCTTATTTAACTGTGGCATATAACAGGTGGTGGCTGTAACTAAATCATACTTGCAGCCAGTTAAAATGGATTAAAGTTGACTCAAACTCTGACCTGTGTCCTTGTGTGTACCACATTGAGCATGGAGAAAAGAAAGAACACCAAAGAACTGTCTGAGGACTTGAGAAGCAAAATTGTGAGGAAGCATGGGCAAACTCAAGGTTATAAGTCCATCTCCAAAGACCTGAATGTTCCTGTGTCTATTGTGCGCAGTGTCATTAAAAAGTGTAAAGCCCATGGCACTGTGGCTAACCTCCCTTGATGTGGATGGAATAGAAAAAATGACCAGAGATTTCAACGAAAGATTGTGGGGATGGTGGATAAAGAACCTCCACTAACATCCAAAAAATTTCAAGCTGTCCTACAGTCCAAGGGTACAACAGTGTCAACCCGTACTATCCGTTGCCGTCTGAATGAAAAGGGACTCTATGGTAGGATACCCAGGAAGACCCCACTTTTGACCCAGAGACAAAAAAAGACAGGCTGGAGTTTGCCAAAGCTTACCTGAGAAACCCAAAAAAGTTTTGGAAGAATGTTCTCTGGTCAGATGAAATAGAAGTAGAGCTTTTTGGGAAAAGGCATCATCAACATAGAGTTTACAGGAAAAAAACAAGGCCTTCAAAGAAAGGAACACGGTCCCCACTGTCAAACATGGCGGAGGTTCCCTGATGTTTTGGGGTTGCTTTGCTGCCTCTGGCACTGGACTGCTTGACCGTGTGCATGGCATTATGAAGTCTGAAGACTACCAACAAATTTTGCAGCATAATGTAGGGCCCAGTGTGAGAAAGTTGGGCTTCCCTCAGAGGTCATTAGTCTCCCAGCAGGACAATGACCCAAAACACACTTCAAAAAGCACTAGAAAATGGTCTGAGAGAAAGCACTGGAGACTTCTAAAGTGGCCAGCAATGAGTCCAGACCTGAATCCCATAGAACAACTGTGGAGAGATTTGAAAACGGCAGTTTGGAGAAAGCACCCTTCAAATATCAGAGACCTCGAGCAGTTGGCCAAAGGAGAATGGTCCAAAATTCGAGCAGAATGTCAAGTTAAAAAATAGACCCTTAGGTAGACATTTGTAAAATTACCCAAAAATAAGGAGAGAAGACACTCAGTTTTCTTGGCCAAGGAGAGCAAGGAGGGACCACACAGAGAAATGCTAGATTACGCTGTATAGTCACCAAAATTGATCTAAAAAAAAAAACTCCTTGCTCTTTCTTTTATTAGGGTTTTGTCCTAACACAGAAAGGTGCTGCCCTAAAGGGAGGGGGAAAGCAAGCTGGAGACACCCATGTGATTTTGGTTGGCTATGTGTGAGCATGTAGGTGGAATTAACTAAATACACGTGTGTAAGCAAGGGCACTTAGGTAAAGTGGTCAGAATGACCCAGACACTTCAGTTATGCAACGCTGCGGCCATTGAAGATGTCCTCGAATGGAAGATTGTCCTCGAAAGTCTAGACGGAAGTCCAGACGTAAGATGCTGAAGATGTCCCAGAAGGTCTAGTTACGCAATGTTGCGGCCATGAAGCAAGGCAGTTGTCACCTCGACCCTCTTTAACACTTTGTAACACTTAAACATTATACTACAGCCTAGTATAGCAAGCAATAATCATTTACTGGTTATATCAAATAAGAAAAAATATGGCAATATGTATTATGTATGTATTAGGTATATATGACCACCAGCAAATATTCAATCAATCAAGCAAATATTCAATCAACCCTCGATAATTAACTCAACACAGAGCAATATAGGAAACTCATTGATCGATACAGAAAGCGGTTGTTCGCCTTTATTTTGTGTAAAGGTTGTGCTACCAAGTATTAAGCTGAGGGTGTCAATACTTTGTCCGGCCCACGTTGGGAGTTTTGTGTAAAATATCTCTTTTGAAGTTTTTTCATTGTGAGCAAAATTAATGAAGATATTACTACCAAAGCATTAGTAATTGCAATCATTTTCTGGGAGAAATTCAGCACTATCTGACAGAATTGCAGGGGTGCCAATACTTTTGGACAGCAGTGTATATAGACCCCAATCACCAATGTCACACAATCACGTGATCGCTGTGTTGTGCCGCCATGTTGTCCGTCATTTTGTGTCCGTATTCTCAATGGTCTCAATTTATCGTGCAATTTATAGTGCAATTCATGGAAGCCCCGGTGCTTTCAGACGCTGTAAACTCATTGGATGTGTTGCATAAAAGGCGTTATGTGGAAAAGCTTCGGTCGATCCATTCGCCAGATCCATATTTGATGCCTAAATCGATATTTTTCGACCCGCTGTCTTCGCCGTCTCTGCCTGACATCTGCTACCCTGATATCTACAACTATCTTGTCCACAGAAACTCAGCCTATTCTCACGAAACTTTGAAAAACTTTAAGAGCAGCACTCTAAGCAACATTACCCCGTGTGACCCTTTACTTCCAATTTTCTAAAATGGCGACAATCAATAAAAAAAAAGTTGACTGCGATGGCTTCAACGATAGGTGGATATTGGACTATTTCTTCAATAAAACACGCAACGACTGTGTCTGCCTCATTTGCAAAGAGACAGTCGCTGTTTTCAAAGAGTTCGATGTGACGCGATATTACCAAACAAGACACGCTGACATGTACGACAACATTACAGGGAAGATACGCAGCGAGAAATTATAGCAACTTGAAGCTAGTTTAATTTCACAGCAGCAGTATTTCGCAAGAGTCCGAGTGTCGAAAGAGAACGCCACAAAGCCGAGATTGTTGAAATTATGAATTAAAAAAAATAATAATAAAGCAAATGTGACACACAGAAGGGCTTGCTAAAATTTGTTTAAATATATTGTTCTACGTAAATCAGCCAAGGTAGCCCCCCACATTTTTACCACACCAAATCCGGCCCCCTTTGCAAAAAGTTTGGACACCCCTGTTTAACTGATGATCCGTAGACGAGGCCAGCTTCTTTCACTTGGTACCAGCTAAATATTATTCAAAAAAATAATGATAGCGGAAGAAATAAACATCTTGAATTTGAAACTGTATGTTGTCGGCGATTAGCCTCGCAATGATCTTAATTGTGGTTGTCAGCCCAAAACCCTCTAAATATATATTAAATGCATCTTACCATGTATAAAATGACTATTACATAGTGGTGATCGTTTAGTGCCCAGTTTTCTCGTCGAATTGCAGCAATCCATCTCGCTCTCCTCTTCGGGTCTCTCGGAATACGGTAGAACTTCAAGTTCAACCGCCACACACGCCTTCACCATTTTGATTATTAATGTTAACGAGCAGAAAAACACACCGCAATAGGAGGCATGTACGTAGCGGTAATGTGTAAACACGACGAGCTGACAGACAATATGGCGGCTCCAGTCGGGGGGGAGGGTTGTGACGTCATGTGATTGGGATCTATACAGTATTAGAATCATAAGAACGCTTTCATGTGGCAATCTGTATTTCTTTCTATCTATCTGTCTGTCTGTCTGTCTGTCTGTCTGTCTGTCTGTCTGTCTATCTATCTATCTATCTATCTATCTATCTATCTATCTATCCATCCATCCATCCATCCATCCATCCATCCATCTAAACGCATATAAATAAGACTAAAATAAGTTTTTGATTTTTTTTAATTATGAAAATAGTCCATAACAATTATTTGATTCTTGTACAATTGGAAAAAAAAAAATGTAATAGTAAACTTCACACTGAATCCGCCTTTTTATACTAAAATTCGAGTTTCTCATACGTCATGAGTATGCAGACTCTTAGTCAGATGCTTTGCTTTTGCAACAACTGAGATGTGCTGCAATTTGCATTCTTGGTACATCAATTTGCATCACTAAGTCCAAAATGACAAGACAACAAATTTACACCTTTATTTTCCCTTGTGGTGTTGGGTGGTTATGCATAAAAAAATGTGTAATGAGAGAACAAGCCTGCAGGCATGCGCACAAAGCCTAGTCTGAAAAAAAAAAAACACTGAAACACACCAGCAAAAGCATAATGAAAGTGAAAACTATGTGAATACTGGTACAATCAGCACACCTCTTTGGAAAGAGTTGGAGGATCTGCTCAGATTACTTTTAACACCGTCGACTCAATCTGGAACGGTTAACTATATAACTAACCTTGTTATTAACCAAACGGAAAATAAGAACAGAAGTTATTTTGGGTAATAACTGAAGCAAAAAAAAAATTATAAAGACTATATGTCAGTGAAGATGAGTCAGTTTCTGATTTTGAGTAACATTAAACCATTGTTTGTATTCCTGAAACCTCTTTGACACTCCTCTTACATGGTCATCATTATGCTGCCACACTTATATACTGAGAGCACAAAATTAAAACACAGCAAAAAAAAAAAAAAAGAGTATAACAGAGGAGGGGGGCGTAACTGACCTTTGCAGGTATTGCATTTGTGCATTCAATTCAAAGATTCTGTTTCATGTACATAATTAGGTGTTATTTAATCACAATCTGCTCTTTTGAATCAACCTGAAGGCACGTGAAAATGAGATCGAGGTAAACAATGTCACAGGCTACCAATCTTTTTCCACATTGGATAAAATGAAGCATCTGGAGGATGGAGAGTTCTCCTCAAAAGGTCAATGAAATTACAGATGTAACAAATTCACTCGAGGTGCTTGTTGTGATCATTTGAATCACATTGAATGTGAAGCAGAACCTCCAGAATGCGACTTTTTACCCCGAACGCCAGCAAAAATATACAGATAAAATATACAGCACTGTAATCGTTTTTTTGTTTGTTTTTTGTTGTTGTTGTTTTTTTAAATCACTGCTCCAATTTGTCGATTTGATATCTTGCAGCCTCCCTTAACATTAACCACTGTAATGACAATGCCCATACATTAAATGCGTGCTCTTCCACATACAGTAGGCAGCATTTTAATAATAGCTCATACAATACTCTCTGAGTCACAAGTGTGTGAAAATGGCACTTTTGTGTTTTGTCACCTTCTCTGCACATTATCAAATACACAGATACACAAAGGTGTTGCTACCTCTCTGCTAACAAAAGAATAAATTAACAGGCAAATAACTTTGACAACATGTTTCACAGTAGGGAGGGACAGTGTACTTTTCTGTGACCATGAATTTCAACCTTTCATGCACAAATTATGATTAAAAAAAATTTTTTTTTTAACCTCACTCATTTAATTCATTTGCTGCCATTGACGGCGCTAGACGTCCAATCTATTTTGACTGGGACAGGTGAATGAACAAACTTACTGTGATTTCATTTCTCTTCCTGAGAAAAAAGGATTGGACATCAGATGAGCATTCACAGGAGGGCCTCCCAGTTTAAATGATTTGGACGTCTATAGCCTGCATAAATGGCATGCAATGAGATAAATACAATATAAATACTAAACATACTGTATATATATGGATAAATATTCAACCTTTTATTACTGAAGGGAAAAGGTACCGTTCTCGCAAACGTTAACAATAGAAAAACACATAGAGGAGGACACTGCTCTTGCTTCCTACTCGAGTTTTGCAGGTTAGCAGATTTACACAGTTTAATGTTATGCTAACTCTGATGTAGGTTGGACTTTGAGTTGCAAAATTAGTGGTGTGTTCTCCACCTCCACAACATTGACCTCTTTTTATGTTACTTACAGTGACTGCTGCTGGCCAAAAAAACTTCTAAAAAACGTCTAATATCCCTCTTCTTTGAAGTGTTCGTCCGAGAAAGCATGTTGTCAACGTGTTGTACTTCTTCGGGGCTGTGAGAGGGTGTGTTTGTCTGTGTGTGTGGTCGGTGAGTCAAGTCAGCAGTCAATCAAACGTGCGATTGAGGGGGGAAAAATGGAATAGCACATTCAGCAAGTGAAAAGGGGTAAATGTAAGTCTGTGCATAATGAAAATAATTTACTTTATAGTGGTAGGGTCAATTTTATCTGTACAACATATGGGAAGACAATCTAAGTTACCTACAGAGGGGCAAATAAGTATTTAGTCAACCACTTATTGTGCAAATTCTCCCACTTGAAAATATTAGAGAGGCATGTAATTGTCAACATGGGTAACCTCAACCATGAGAGACAGAATGTGAAAAAAAAAAAAAAGAAAAGAAAATCACATTGTTTGGTTTTTAAAGAATTTATTTGCAAATCAGGGTGGAAAATAAGTATTTGTTCAATACCAAAGTTCATCTCAATACTTTGTTATGTACCCTTTGTAGCAATAACGGAGGCCAAACATTTTCTGTAACTCTTCACAAGCTTTTCACACAGTTTTGCTGGCATTTTGGCCCATTCCTCCATGCAGATCTCCTCTAGAGCTGTGATGTTTTGGGGCTGTCGTTGGGCAACACGGACTTTCAACTCCCTCCACAGATTTTCTACGCGGTTGAGATCTGGAGACTGACTAGGTCACTCCAGGACCTTGAAATGCTTCTTACGAAGCCACTCCTTTGTTGCCCTGGCTGTGTGTTTGGGATCATTGTCATGCTGAAAGACCCAGCCATGTCTCATCTTCAATACCCTTGCTGACGGAAGGAGATTTTCACTCAAAATCTCTCGATACATGGCCCCATTCATTCATTCCTTTACACAGATCAGTCTACCTGGTCCCTTTGCAGAAAAACAGCCCCAGAGCATTATGTTTCCACCCCCATGCTTCACAGTGGGTATGGTGATCTTCGGATGCAATTGAGTATTCTTTCTCCTCCAAACACGAGGACCTGTGTTTCTACCAAAAATTTCTATTTTGGTTTCATCTGACCATAACACATTCTCGCAGTCCTCTTCTGGATCATCCAAATGCTCTCTAGCGTACCACAGACGGGCCTGGACGTGTACTAGCTTCAGCAGGGGGACACGTCTGGCAGTGCAGGATTTGAGGCCCTAGCGGCGCATTGTGTTACTGATAATAGCCTTTGTTACTGTGGTCCCAGCTCTCTGTAGGTCATTCACTAGGTCCCCCCGTGTGGTTCTGGGATTTTTGTCCACCGTTCTTGTTATCATTTTGACGCCACGGTGTGAGCTCTTGCATGGAGCCCCAGATCGAGGGAGATTAGCAGTGGTCTTGAATGTCTTCCATTTTCTAATAATTGCTCCCACAGTTGATTTCTTTACACCAAGCGTTTTACCTAGAGGTGTGCGAAATTTCCGATTTTTAGATAATTCGCGATTCGGCCGTGGAAGATTCGAGAACGATTCACAAACATCCAAATTCCGAATATTGAAATATGTCAAGTAAACCGGAAGTAAAACACACTTAACGCGCCGCGCGGTCTTCGGGACGCAATGTGGAAAGGAGCGAGAGTAGCTAGACATCATGCTTGTCATTACCCGGCCCCTCAACTCATGACGCGAGATAAAAAAACAACAACATACCTGACTGCTGCCGACAGCTGCTACAAACTACATCCACATAATGGTACGGTAGATATCATATTTATGTGGGACTAGATGCAAAATAACAGACTCGGTGGGGTTAGCAGCACATGTACAGAAAGCTAGATGCGGGCGTTAGTAAACGGCCGCCATCTTAAAGCAGTAGACTTCCCTGCAAGGCTGTTTGTAGCGAACCTTCCAAGCAAACCTAATTAATTTTTTATCTAAAATACTCCTAAATCGGCAAAATATTGACTTGAATCTGTCTTTAAAATAGTTTTAAAACTTTCACATGTCGAAAGTAGACAGAAGGGAAATGATGGAATAACGGGAGCAATTTTAACAACTTTAACGGTTGATTCACAACATTAAATTAATTGAATGTAGTTTAAAGCTGCTGATACAGAATGGGGATTTGAGTATATTATTTATTGTTTTTAACTGTTAATTTGATACTGAAATAGTTGTTTATTTAAGCCTGCGAGGCTTTTTTTTTTTTTTTTTTTTTACAGTTTTTGTAACTAATGTACAAAACATTAAAAGCAGCTAATAGCGGGGGGCGGGGTCATCAATATTCGATTTATAATCGAATCGTAGTCTCTGAATCGTAATCGTAATCGAATCGTTAGGTGCCCAAAGATTCCCACCTCCAGGTTTACCTATTGCATATTCAGTCTTCCCAGCCTCGTGCAGGTCTACAATTTTGTCTCTGGTGTCCTTCGACAGCTCTTTGGTCTTGGCCAAAGTGGAATTTGGAGTGTTACTGACTGAGATTGTGGACAGGTGTCTGTTATACCGATAATGAGTTGAAACAGGTGCCATTAATACAGGTAACGAGTGGAGCCTCGTTAGACCTCGTTAGAAGAAGTTAGACCTCTTTGACAGCTAGAAATCTTGCTTGTTTGTAGGTGACCAAATACTTATTTTCCATTCTAATTTGGAAATAAATTCATTAAAAATCAAACAATGTGATTTTCTGTTTTTTTTTTTTCCACATTCTGTCTCTCATGGTCAGGGCCGGCCCAGGCCATTTGTGGGCCCTAAGCAAAATAATGCAAAATGGCCCATATTTTTGGCCCACCATTTCGTCACAGTGTACTGTGAAACTCATACATGCAATCCAAGCCATACGTCCATATTTTGTATATTAATCAGATTTTGTTGCACTGCATACTTCAAACTTCTCACCCCAGTTCTTACAGTATAGCGCCAAACCTTTTTCTAAAAGAGGAATGAAAGAAGTTAAGGAAGAACTTTTATTTTTTTAGGCTTGTAATCAAGTATCAAAACTCACAAAAGTCAAATAAAGCAAACTGTAGTAAACAAAATAGAATATAAATTAAACAATTGCCAGATTGGGGGCCCCCAAGTTGTCAGGGGCCCTAATCAGCTGCATAGTCTGCGTATAGGCTGGGCCGGCCCTGCTCATGGTTGAGGTTTACCCATGTTGACAATTACAGGCTTCTCTAATCTTTTCGAGTAGGAGAACTTGCACAATTGGTGGTTGACCAAATACTTATTTGCCCCACTGTATATCACTGAAGTCATTAAATGAAGCAAATAAGGTGGCTTAAAAGTTAGTGGGGACAATTTGAGCATTCTGAAAAGTTGGTAGTGTTGCGTCCCTACCGTCCCTATGCAAACCTACACCCTTGCCTAAAAGGTTGACAGATGGACACTAATAGTTGGTAAGTGAGAAGAGGATTTGTCCATTTTCCTCAAAAGGCAAACGTTTCAAACGACTTTCAATAATAGTCTAATGTGTAATATCACTGTCAAGTGACAGTGGTACATTGACCCACTTTCTGGGTAGGCGTTCCGTCTGGTCGGTATGTTTGAATGAGCAGCGCGGCGCTGTTCGTTATGTGCACAGTCCAGGACGCGCGCTCCAGCCGCACAGCTAAACCACCATAATGCAAGAATCCACGTTTTCTTCCCCGCAATGAATCCTTATAATGAAACCAGAACCGAGAGAAGCGCCGAACATTACCTATTTGCCGTCGGTACCTACAAACTTCTCGCCGTGGCCATCGGAACCATCGGAGCGTTTGGGTTTTGCAACAACGTTATTGTTATTTTACTTTACTGCAAATTCAAAAGACTTCGGACGCCGACTAATTTGTTGCTCGTTAACATAAGTTTGAGCGATTTGCTGGTTTCTGTCCTCGGAATAAACTTTACATTTATTTCGTGCGTCAAAGGAGGCTGGATTTGGAGCCACGCAACATGCGTGTGGGACGGATTCAGTAACAGTTTATTCGGTAAGTGATACATTTGAATATCTTCTGTTCTTATTATGTTTTAGGCACATTTCTTGATTGTTGTTGCATCTTTAAATAACTTGTATAACCGCTCTCTAATCACATCTTGAATATGTTTTATAGACTGTGATTTCCATTAATATTCTAGTTGGTGTTTGTGTTGAAAGGTCAAAAAATGCCTTTAAAAAAAGGGGGGGGGGGGAGTCATCGAAATATATATTTTTTTAATGACGCAAGTTTGATATAATGAACAGAATCCACTAGTTAAAAGAATAAAAACCCTTGCCTTTACTTAATGTCTTTTTTTTTTTTTTTTTTTTTTTTTTACACTATTTAACCACCAAGCTAAACAGCGATTCAACATAATTGTGATGTGTTAATATAAACCAAATTATATAATTTCAAAGAATTTGACATTGAAATATTCAACATTTTTGCGCAGGGTGTTGTTTATTGGAATAAAAGACCTGAAGGTCTCTGCACATCTTCATAAAATCAGTATTGTGAATGGTTTAGCCTCCACCTCACACTGAAAATGACCTTCAGGAGCTTTATTAATAATATGTATGCATGGAGCAGAGAATGTTCCGTGCATAGAAAATGGTATAATAAGTTATTGCCGTAATTTCATGCAGTGTATTGCTTCATGCATTGGAATGCTATTTGACACATTCATCTTGCCTCCAGTGAGGCGGTGAAGTGTGAATGAATACACAGGAGTGGTCTTGAATGATCCATCCAGGCAGTTGGATTTATAGTCCACGAGATTGATGTGCGATGAGGCGACCATTACCACAAACTGTTATAAGCAGAATAATCATGCTATGTGCTGGTTGCTTCTTTGTTTTAATTTACATTTTATACTAATCAAAAGAATGATTTTGTCCAAAAACTGAAATGTGATTAGGATTTCGAACACACGCAGATGAGATGTAAATGCTTGAAAAGCTGGCCAAAACTGGATCTCTAATTTACATTTTTCATCCAATAAATTGAAAGGTTCATCAATGGAGTGACTTTGAAATGTCCTGTATTTGGCCCACATTCAGATGAGAGGACGAGTCTGGCTTTAGTGCAGGTTTCAATATGAGAAATGTCATTAGTGGAGTATGATCTCCTCTCTTTTCCAATTTTAGATGTTGTAAATGTTGGTGGTAGTTAAAACTTTATTGAAAAGCAATTAAAAAAAAATTGTTGGGAAATGGCAATTCACAGTGTCTTGGTCTAAAGTCTCATGAGTATACCACAAAAAATAAATTTTATTTTTATTGATAACTTACAAAAGATAGGAATTTAACAACGTGTTTAACACATTGATAGACATTCAATCATAGGCGGAGTTTGACTTTTGTGGCAGGCGGGACAAAGATGTTGATGACCCCGAAACGTAGTGTCAGCAATAAAATCAACATACAAGATATATGCTCGTATAATAGCTTACCCCATGCTCGTACATACAGGCATCTTAGCTGTGTGTGTGTGCGTGTGTGAGCGCACGCGTTTTTTCCTGTCATACCTAGTGAAGAACATATAGACTTCAAAATATATTGACGTGACACATTCCCCATTCACTGCGTCACGCCTTCCCGAAGGGGGGCCGTCACACACTCCGCTTCATTTATCAGCAGTTGGTCACAACACCGGATTTAGGTTGAACAAGTATGAAAGCTGTACTGCATACAAACAGAAAGGATTGTCTCAGGAGTGATTTGTTCAGGGATTCAAGGTAATTATTATATTTTCCGTACCATGCATGCATTTTGAAACGTTGTGAAATAAATCATTGGGAGAAATTAGCCGCTACAGCATTGGCATTATACTTCGCAATATTTAAAATAAAAATAAAAAAATACCGCGAACTGCCGGGGTTTTAGCTTTTAACCAAGAATCAAGACTTTTTGACGCCCATATCAATAAAGAATTCAGTTTAAGCATTTATTCGCAAGAATTTTCAACGCAAAAAGCTCATTGTTGTACTAAGGGGGCCGCCACAGTGACTTAAAGATTAGTAGCACATTCGAGATATTTGCTTAAAGTGCATGTGACACGAAAAAGCATGTTTATTTCATAATACACGCAATATTTTATGCTCCTGAATGATATGGACCGCTTGGATGTGTGTGGAAGCGATCGCTATATTTATTTAGTTTTTTGAATCCCGCGCCATGAAAATGAGTGCATTGAGGAGGAAGGCGCTGTGACGTCTACGGTAGAAGACGTCCTCTTCACTATACAGCGTACTGTTGCGTATGAGGACGAAGGATTCAGCTGATTTTGCGGACTAATATGTTTATTTTTCGCATCACACCAGCCAAACGGCTGCAGAAAAATCATTCTGTATGAGGGAGAGGCGTATGCGCCTTTTTGGAGTTTCAAAAGGTTCCCATTCACCGTGGATATTTACTGTGAGACCATTGGACTTACGAGGAAGTGAGTAAACATCTTGTTTTGTATTATGTCAAATACGAATACAGCGATTACAAAGTAAACACTACAAACTTTCTTTAAATAAAGGACTACTTATGTTTGATCATTGATAGGCATGTAAAAAGCTTTCCTCATGCACATTAGCAGCACGTTAGCTGCACAACAACTGCAGCCACCCTCCTCCGGGGAACGAACTGTAAATTGCTCTTCGCCGGGCGGTTTGCCGATCCGCAAAGACAATCAACAACCCAGTCGTCATGTCAATAAATCCAGGCTAGTTATGTGTGATTTTCCGCTTCGAAGACTTTGAAACATCACTCGGTTCGGGTTAGCATGTCGGCTAGCTGTCACGCCTTTTGGTTTGTTTACATTCTCCGAAGCCGGGGAAGGGAAATGACATATGTCCGATTTAGGTGTCATAAAATATCGTTCGGGAGGTGCGACAGTAAAGGTGAAGCCGACAGTTTTGACCATTATGAAGTAATTTTGCCATGTTGTCCTGAATAAATGCATTTTTATTATTTCATATTCCATTTAGAACAAGACTGGTATTTGTCATGACCATGCCATTTATTTAGCAATTGGGGAAAATACTTGGATAAAAAGAATATCCTGTAAAAATATTGAAGTAAAGAGACAGAAACAATGACATTTTGCAGCTCTCTTCGTCGCGTTTTCCTCGTCGTGAATAGTACCCCCTCGACGGGCTGACTGGTCCTTCTCAAGCCATTTATATAGCTATTGGGGAAAAATTCTTGGATGAAAAGAATATCCTGTAAAAATATTGGAGTAGAGAGACTGAAACAATGACATTTTGTGGCTCTCTTCGTCGCGTTTTCCTCATTCTGAATAATTCCCCCTCAATGGGCTGAATAGTAAAACCGATGAGCCCAGTGTACCGCTGACGTCATCCACCTGTTGGGTGCGCTAAAGCCCTATAATGGTAGGCGTGGCTAACCGGCAGATTAAAAGACTAATTTCTCATCATCTGCGCTCTTTAAATGCTAACTTCCTGTTTTTTTTTTGTTTTTGTTTTTTTGCTGTTAACCAAGAAGCGAGACTGTTTTACTTCCATATAATTCAGGGATTTAAGCATTTATTCACAAGGATTTTCAACGGAAAAAGCTCTTTGTTTACATATGGCGGCCTCTAATTTGCTTACTGACGAGCATCATAGATCGCAATATTTACGTAAAATAAATGCTAACTGCACGTTTGTTTTTTTTTTGCTTTTAACCAAGAATCAATATTGTTTTACATCCATATCTATAGAGAATACAGGGATTTAAGCATTTAGTCATAACAATTTTCAATGGAAAAAGCTCTTTGTCTGTGTTTCCACTCGGTCAGCTTTGACGGCATCCGTTTTGACAAAATATTCCAGCCAGGAACATTTATAATAATAGGTAATAATAGGTTGAAAATTAGCGTGTTATTGTTGGTGTTGTCTCCCATCATTTTTGTGGGTTAACATCTTGAGTGGCGCAAACTGAAACTCCGCTCACCATTTTGGCGGTGTTCTCCGGTGTTTCATGGTCCACATCTTCAATCCTTGATTCTCGCTCAGTAGTTGTTGTCGCTTTTGAAAGGTTAGGTTTGAAAAAATTGCATATATCCATTTTGCCTCTTCTGTACTCAGGTGCAGTTTTTTTGGCAAGCAAATGCAAATAAAGCAAATGACCATCTCTAAGGTGCTAGTCACATTATCTGTTCGAAAAATCATTTTGACCCATTATAAAAAGAATTTTTTTGTTCGTTTCATTCATTTTTGCTGTTTTTTTATTGTTTTACAACTTTTATAGACAACATTTTACCACCAGTGTCAATTTTAACCTTATATATTGGAAAGTCAATTATATGCAATGACATTTTAGGCCACCGGGGGGGTTATGCGCAAGGCTTGACCAACCCTGGACGTTTACTAGGGATGAACTCATTTAAAGAGCGTATGACAGGATTTTTAAAAAGGTCTTAAATAGCATTATTATATGAATTAGAATCCTATTTTGAGACGATTTGACTATATACAACAATTTGGCAAAGCGCAGGTGATGAAAAATTAGTCTTTGAATCTTTAGCCCTGCGTCTAGCATCCCCAACAGGAGGATGACGTCGGCAGGGTCATATTTCATCTGATATAGAATTCAGCCCATTGAGGGGGAATTATTCAGAACAAGGAAAATGCGACGAAGAGCGGCAAAATGTCATTGTTTTAATCTCTTTACTCCAATATTTTTACAGGATATTCTTTTTATCTAGGTATTTTTCCCCAATTGCTAAATAAATGGTATGCTGATGACCAATAACAGTCTGGTGCTAAATGGAATGTGAAATATTAAAAATGCATTTATTCAGTACAACATGGCAAAATTACTCCATAATGGTCAAAACTGTCTACTTTTTGCACTTTCCCGAATGATATTTTATGCCACCGGAGTTAGTCCGGCTTTTGTCATTTCCCTGTCCTGGCTTCGGAGAGCGTGAACAAACCAGGAGGCGTGACAGCTAGCCGACATGCTAACCCAAACCAAGTGATTTTTCAAGGTCTTCGAAGCGAAAAATCACACAAAACTACCCAGGATCATTTTGCACGGCGGCGGGGTTGTTGATTGTCTTCGCCGATCGGCAACCCGCCTGGTGGCGAGCAAGTTACAGCTCGTCGGACTCGTTCCCTTGCTGCAGGTAGGAGAGCTCATTTGCCGGGGAAGCAGCTTGAGAATGACTTCCAGACAAACCAGCCGACGTGCGCATAGCTGCCACATGGTCAACACAAATATGGCGTAAATTAATGCTTAAAAACACGTTGAAGACGTAAACAGTGAGAGAGCGGCGTGCAGTTGTTGTGTGCAGCTAATAAGGCAGAATGTGTCTGAGGAGAACTTTTCTACATGTCCATCCATGATCAAACGTAAGTAAATATTCCTTTAGTTAAAGAAAGTTTGTAGTGTTTACTTTGTAATCCTTGTATTCACGGCCATTTTTAACACAAAGTTGCAATTTCTGATGGGGTGGAAAATTTGACAGGACACCGGGCACACAAAAAGGGGAATAAGCCGAGTATAGGAGGGTGTGCGAAAAGCCGCCGGTCATCGGCCGAGTTGCCTTCTCGGTTGACAAGGAGCATGTCAGCCACAAAATGCAAGCCACCTCCGTATTAAAGCGTGTGCCATGATCCGAATATTTGACACAATACCAAAAACGATGTTTACTCACTTCCTTATAAGTCCAATGGCCCCACAGTTGTCGCACACTTGTTTTGGCCGATCTCGGGGTGAACGGGAACTTTCTGAAACCCAAAAAGGCTCACACGCCTCTCCCTGGTGCAGCTACAAAAACCTGCAGCCGTTTGACTGGCATAATGCAAAAAATAAACAAATTAATCCGCAAAATCAGCTGAATCTGCAGTCCAACTGCATGCTATAAAGCAGTGCTGTATTGTGAGATGCTGACCCGGGTGACGTCACATTTGCATCCGTCCTAAACCCGAGACTAAATCCGGAAGTCACTCATTTTCATGGCACGGGATTCCCAAGTTGAATATATAAAACGATCGCTTCCACACACATCCAACCGGTCCATTTCATTCAGGAGCATAAAAGAGCGTGAAATATGAAATAAACATGCTTTTTGGTGTTATAAGCACTTTAAATTCATAACAGAAGAATGAAAAAAATGATTGGACATAGATCATCGTCAATGGCAATGAAATAGTTAATATGCTGCAAAACTACTACATATAACAGAAAATAATATTACAGCAATATTGGTTTAAAAATTTGACATAATTCTACTTGGCTTCATCAAATTCAAAAAGTGCATAATAAAGTCTTCTTGCAGTATAATAACTAGAGATGATGCCGTTTGATCGGGTCCGATCACGTCATTTTCAAAGTATCGGAATCGGCAAAAAAATATCGGACATGCCTTTTTTAAATATATATATATATATATATATATTAGGGCTGTCAAAATTATTGCGTTAACGCGCGGTAATTAATTTTTTTAATTAATCACGTTAAAATATTTGACGCAATTAACGCACATGTCCCGCTCAGACAGTATTCTGCCTTTTGGTATGTTTTACAGCAAGGCTTTTTGTGCTGTCAAACAGCGAACTCTTGTGGTCGCTTTGCGACATGGTTTATTGTTGTCTTGCCAGTTCAATATGGCTGCAGGACGTCTCGGGCTGACGCCTACGTTGTAATGTTGTGCTTATATGATCCTTGGACAAGATTTGTCCATAAGTATGGTTGTTGTAAATAATGTACATATTATGTTAGTAAGCGAAATGTTATATTTTTTGTATGAGATGCTTTTTGTTTGTGTTTTGTGAACCTGTATAGCGTGCTAAGCTAACGTTGTTGCTAATGCAATGCTTGTGTACTTTTTTTTTTGTAGTTTTACGATGGTCTAAAGAGGACAATGGTTTGAGGCCATTTTATTAATAAATCAGATGAAAAAGAAAGAAGTCTGATTATTATGGCGTCGTTCACTAGCTGTCTAGCTTTGGAAAAAGTAGACGCTTCGGAGTGAGGACAGCATAGACAGAATTAAATGACAGTAGAGTGAAATGCCCACTACAGTCCTTATGTACCATATGTTGAATGTATATATCCATCTTGTGTCATATCTTTCCATTCCAACAATTTATTTTACAGAATATATATATAATTTACAGAAAAATATGGCATATTTTATAAATGGTTTGAATTGCGATTAATTGCGATTAATTATGATTAATTAATTTGTAAGCTGTAATTAACTCGATTAAAAATGTTAATCGTTTGACAGCCCTAATATATATATATATATATATATATATATATATATATATATATATATATATATATATATATATATATATATTTTTTTTTTTTTTTTTTTTTTTTTTTTTTTATTAAATCGTTTTCTAATTGTATTTAATGTTACAGACATAATATGTTACACTCATCCAGAGTCTTCAGTTTAGGCTTAAGGTAGGGTTATCAAATTTATCCCATTAACGGCGATATTTAATTTTGTAAAAATTTATCATGTTATATTTAACGCATGCGCTGCACGACCCACTCACGCATTGTCGCGTTCAATCTGTAATGGCGCCGTTTTACCTATTTATAGAGCTAAAAGGCAGCGTTAAATGAGTAGAGTGAATTTTGGCAGCCTTTGGAGCCTTGTTTTAATTGGCCAAAGCCTTACATTCCCTCTCCCTATAATTAGAAATGTCATGGGAAGCAATGTGGAGAAGAAAGGTAGTAGTTAATCTTTTTTTTCACACCCTATATTATTCCCCAACGCAGAGAAGATATATCAATTGGTACCACTACGCACAGTCATGGTTACACTTCCCATCATGCATTTGGGCAGTTAAATAGCTACAGCAGTGCTTCTCAATTATTTTCTGCTACGCCCCCCAAGCAAGACGTAAATGTTTCGCGCCCCCCCAAACTCTCTGCCACCACTGTAAATAGTATTGTCTATTACTGTAGTATTGTATTATTACTATTATAAATACGCATCTGCCTAATATTGTGTCCTTTTTTTCTAAAAAAGTAACATAGATCAACTTATAATAAAGTATAACTTTATTAACATTGTTTTTTTTGTAACAGAGAAGACTTGACGTGCATCAATTTGCCTGAATTTAAAAAAAAAAAAAGTCACATTCAAACTGTAAAAATACACTCAAGGTACATTTTTGACCATTTGATACAGAAAAATAAAATGTAATAAAATCAAGAAATAATAACAAATTCAAATGGATTAGAAACATTCACTCATGAGGACAATATGCCAAAAAATTTGACCGAAAAAACAAAAATGAATAAAAGAAAAAAAAGAGTGTCCTTGGACAGAAGGACAGTTTTTATTTTTGCTGCTCACACTCAGTATTACCTCCTTTGCAATGGTGTGGAGTCATTTTGCAATGAGCATGCTAACAATGCTCACTGGTTTACTGATATAACACTGACAAAGTAGGACGATTGTTGGCAATATTCGGCACGTTTTCGCTGAAAAACAATCAAGCGGCTTATCAATGAGATTGGGGTCGAATGTCTTTAAGTGGCGTCTTAATTGATTTGGCTTCTGGCGGTCCGCTATAATTATTTTTAGACACAGTAAACAGTCTTTCCTCATCACCCCACAGTATTAAAAGTCAAAGCTAAAAGGCAAACGGCACGAACAAAGCGCATTCTCGGCGGCCGAGGTAGAACCGTAGGTGAGGGCGGTCGTCGTGACGATCCCAAGCCGAAAATGGCACTTATTGGGCGGCGGCGTGAGAACCGGACAAGACAGTGGGTCGCTGCGTGAGTGAGTCGGGTCGGAAAACGGCTTTCGAAAACGGCGGCGGCGCACTGCTCTTCATATTTGTTTTCTGTGTAATGAGTGCTCTTCCTTAGTTCAAAAATACTGCACGCACTCTGAAAATGAGAGCGCCACTGCCACCCACTGAGTGGATGCGCAAGTACACTTTATTCCAGTACGGCTGAAAAAAAAAAAAAGCATGTTCCCCGAGGTCACATGCCGCCCCACTATTTGAGAAGTACTGAGCTACAGTATCATTTACTGAAAGCTCAACAAATACACTAGATGGCAATATTTAGTCACAATATACAAAGTCATATTTATCCTTTAAGAATTACAAGTCTTTCTATCCGTGGATCCCTCTCACAGAAAGAAAGCATTTTTTTTCTTAATGCATTGCCAAAATGTATGTGATCGGGAAAAATTATCGGGAATGATTGGAATTGAATTGGGAGCAAAAAAAAAAAAAAAGCAATCGGATCGGGAAATATCGGGATCGGCACATACTCAAACTAAAACGATCGGGATCGGATCGGGAGCAAAAAAACATGATCGGAACAACCCTAGTAATAACCCTTGTTGCTTGCTGTGAACCAAAACAAACTTAACTCAAGACTTATCCTTTTTCCGTGTCCTCCAGAGTAGGGGAAAGATGTCCTCTGTTGACAAATATGCCATATCATCATTACACCTTATCCGAAGTATCACTCAGTGGAGGTCGTTGACTGTCACAGAGGAGAGTTGCAGCTGTAATAGCTGTCATTTTTTGCAAAAGACATCCACCCTGCTGGAATTCAATGTGAGAATTTGAGCCCTGACGACTCCCTGTGCGGCTTGCCTGTCCGTTTATTGACATCAGTTTGGCGTTCCATCCATTAATAAGGAGATAAATGAATTGTGACAGTTTTGACAAGGATCTAAAGATATTTAATTGGGCATCGTTAACTCATAGGTTGCCATTGACGGCACTAGACGCCCAATCCATTTTGACTGGAAATGGTTGGTAGTGAGTGACTGAGTGTGGGGAAAAATGATAATATAGCAACTTTAAATAAAAATCTTTTGCAGTTGGCAAACAGATTGATTGTTTATGGCAGACAATGGCAAGAAACCAAGAAGTTTAGTTTTTGGGCATTTTAAGTCATTTAGTGTTGATTTTCAGTCACTTCTTGTTGATTTTGGGGCATTTAAGAAGAAAAGTTTTTTTCAAATTCAAAATCAACATATCTAAGCTGGCAAGTTAAAACCCAAATGAATTTTCAAATTTCTTCTCATTTACACAGCATGTTTTTAAACAGGCCAAAATGTGTGTGTTTTGGCCCAATGCACATATCTTAGAATATTTCATTCAAATTTGGAGGAATATATCTCATGTTGTTTAACATTTAACCTGCTTGGTTGCTTTAACCTTGACCGTGTGTCCAGTTTCTGTCGTGTTTACATTTCAAATGATGTCAAATTTTAATGATAAACCCTGCACAAAATGTTTGCCAAATTTGAACACAAAGTCATCATTATGTTAAAAGAAAATAAGCACGAATCTTCTTACAAATCCAATTAACAGTGTGAATTTACAAAAAATAATTTTGCCTTTTGATTTGCTCTTCACGTTGGAAAAGGAAATTAAACTTGATTCATTTCACTGTTTCTATTTTTGTTTTAATGTCGACGTTCCTCATTCTATCACATCCTTGCCTCACATACTAGTTACATTTTGTAAAATGAGACACAACTGTTGTTGTTTTTAAAGTGAACGCAGTGCATGTTACCTGTAGGTCTGTTGTTCTATCTCATATCAACTGAGTCAGCCTTCCACTGAGCAAACCAGTTTTTCCTCCCTTCATATCGAGGACTAGCAGTTGAAAGATTTGAAATAAAATCTGTGAAGAAGACGCCACTTTGCCTAGATTTAGTCAGCATCCAAAAATAGTGCCCTGCGTGTCTTAACCTTTACCGAACTCATTCGGTTGACCCACTGAACCCTTGTGGTTCAGTCGAACCCAGGTTAAGAACCACTACCCTAAAATTGATAGAAAGTGACGTATAAATGCCCGGAAAATGGGAAAGACTGGTCGCGAATGCTCTGGTTTCAAATAAACGTTCATTTGCCCCTCCCAGTCTATATGGATTGGATGTGTAGCCCTGTAAATGGCAGCCATTGAGTTAACAATATTCTAGTTGAAAATTTAGGTAGAAACTAGTAGGTTTGTTCTTCTTCCTTTTTTTTTTTTTTTTTTTTAATGTAATTTTTTTTTTTTTTTTAACCAGTGACACATTTTTAAAACAATATATCAATTCTTGGCAGGAGCATATAGATTACCTTTTGGGATACAAAGTATCATGATTATATTGCCATTTCTATGTTTTGCCACACCCCTAATGGCTGCCATCCACAGCCCAGTCAAATGGCGTAACGCACTCAGCATGTCACTTTTGCTCAATAATATTCATGACGTTAGCAACTGTTTCTAAGTGGGTCAAACTCACATTTGCCCCTAATGCTAAATGCATGTAAATTAGGAGTGGGAACCTCTTGGTTCCGCACCATGCGATACGATTTGCGATACAAAGCTGACGAAACAACAAACAAACAGAAAAATAAGCTTCTGCTGTGAATTGGAAAGAGTTTATCAATAGTAGACGTCCAATCCATTTGAACTGGGAGGTTGGCAGCGAATGAACGAACGTTCATTCGCTGCCATCCCTCCCACTTCAAACGGATTGAACGTCTACAGCCGTCAGTGGCAGCCAATGCCAGGCAATGATTAATTAAAGTAATTTGGGGCCATTTAAGTTCATTTACCTTTGAATTTTCAGTTACTTCCTGTTGATTTTGGGGTATTTTATGGGTCACTTGAACTCACTTCCTGTTTATTTTTAGTTACAGAACAGGAAGTGACCTGGGAATCACCCAAATGAATAGGCAGTGTCTCAAACTCAACAGATAATGACCTGTAAATGCCCTAAAATGAACAGCCAGTGACCTGTAAAAGCCCTGAAAATCGGACAGAATGACTGTGAATACTCTTGTTTCGAATGAACAAACGTTCCCAGTCTAAATGGATTGGGCGTCGAGCACCGTTAGTGCAGCCTTAGAGTCAAAAGACACTATTATGGTAGAAGATTTTGGTAGCAACTTGTTGGTTCCTTTTTATTTATTTATATTTTAGATAGGGCTGTCAAAATTATCGCGTTAACGCGCGGTAATTATTTTTTAAAATTAATCACGTTAAAATATTTGACGCAATTAACGCACATGTCCCGCTCAGACAGTATTCTGCCTTTTGGTAAGTTTTACAGCAAGGTTTTTTGTGCTGTCTAACAGCAAACTCTTGTGGTCGCTTTGCGACATGGTTTATTGCTTTCTTGCCAGTTCAAAATGGCTGCACGACGTCTCGGGCTGACGCCTACGTTGTAATGTTGTGCTTATATGATCCTTGGACAAGATTTGTCCGTAAGTATGGTTGTTGTAAAGAATGTACATATTATGTTAGTAAGCGAAATGTTATATATTTTGTATGAGACGCTTTTTGTTTATGTTTAGTGAACCTGTATAGCGTGCTAAGCTAACGTTGTTGCTAATGCAATGCTTGTGTACTTTTTTTTTTGTAGTTTCACTACGGTCTAAAGAGGACAGTGGTTTGAGGCCATTTTATTAATAAATCAGATGAAAAAGGAAGAAGTCTGATTATTAAGGTGTCGTTCACTAGCTGTCTAGCTTTGGAAAAAGTAGACGCTTTGGAGTGAGGACAGCATAGACAGATTTAAATGACAGTAGAGTGAAATGCCCACTACAGTCCTTATGTACCGTATGTTGAATGTATATATCCATCTTGTGTCTTATCTTTCCATACCAACAAATTATTTTACAGAATATATATATAATTTACAGAAAAATATGGCATATTTTATAGATGGTTTGAATTGCGATGAATTACGATTAATTAATTTTTAAGCTGTAATTAACTCGATTCAAAATTTTAATCGTTTGACAGCCCTAATTTTAGACATTGACACCTTTTTAAAATGATATCTCGATTTCTGGCCGGAGCATATTGATAACCTTTTGGGATACAAATTATCACAATATATCACCATTTCGATATTTTTCACACCCCTAATGTAAATAGTGTACGAACGAGATGTATGCTGCGCTAAACCTACCAATTCTGTCCGAAAATGATGTCCCTGGTGCCAAATTCAAATACAAATGTTCAGTTAAAGAGATGGCTTGAGTGGCGAGGGCTGAAAAAGACGGGAAAAAGTGCCGACCTCATCCAGAGGTAGCTTTTTTATCGCCACCTTTTTCTTGTGTGCATTGCCTTACGCCACTGACAATGACATTCTCCTGTTTCAATAATCTACCCTTTACCACAATGTGCCCTGTCTTTCTTATATATTATATCCTCTGGTTGTCTGATGTCTCCGACCGTTCTTGGGGGTAATTTACATTGCTATTTTGGTATAGCGATTGCAAATGCTACTCAGTGACATCCAATGAACACTTTTAATTTTTTCATTAATAACAAATCTTAATTCTATAATTTATTTACACTTCCGCCTTACCATCGTTGTTTTTACAACAGAAAAGGTAAGAACAGTGGCAGTCAGATACCATTTTAATTTTTTTCAGGTCATTAATTGTCAGACAGGAGTAGCACGGCAAAACGGCACGCTAAAAAAAATAAGTAAAAATATCAAAATGGCTTACCTCTTCATCCTCACTAGGACCATGGCCCCCAACATTCATTGCATATGAAGGTGAATGGCTTCACCTTGCTGGCGTTAAACTGGTCTTTTGGACTTCCGAACAAGTTGATCCATTCTTTACACTTTTTTTTAAATGTCTACAGTTGTTTCTACAAGTTCCATAGCAGCAGTGTTTACTCGGCATGTTCGTTTTTGAAAGATTACCGGCAGAAAACAAGCAGTTCTAACATGGTTTGTATGTGAGGGCGCTTCTATCTTGACCCACTTCCGGTTTACAATGGTGACGTCACGGTCTAAAAATAACATTTGTGCACTACGCTACTGGACTGAACATGTATCTCCGTCAGTGTCAGTGAATCAGTTAAATTGAATTCAACTGAAGTGTTGTTTGAACGGTTACTTCAGTCAATCTTATCCATACCACAAGAGGGAGCCCACGTACCACTGGTTGTACTTGTGCCACACTTTGAGAACCACTGCTATACATTAAACTGGTAACAAAAGCATGTGTGGGAATAAAATGCCGCAAAGAGGATTACTTTCTGACCCTGGTTAAAATATCTGGTCTGCTGCTTTCCCATTGCCAGGCATCGTATCAATCATGACGCTTGCGGCACTGGCCTATGAGCGCTATATCCGGGTGGTCCACGCCCAGGTGGTGGACTTTCCCTGGGCGTGGCGGGCCATTGCCCACATCTGGCTTTACTCCTTGGCTTGGACCGGAGCTCCTCTCTTGGGCTGGAACCGCTACACTCTGGAGATCCACCGACTGGGATGCTCCTTGGACTGGGCATCGAAGGACCCAAATGATGCTTCGTTTATTCTCCTCTTCCTTCTGGCTTGTTTCTTCGTCCCTGTTGGCATCATGGTCTACTGCTACGGGAACATCCTCTACACAGTGCAAATGGTGAGATATTCAAATATACCTTTGATCTGATGTGACACCAGAATATGAATTATGAATGAGCCAGAATAATCAGTTGCAAAAAGTTGTGAATGGGAATGGCTCATTAAAATTCTTATACAGAGAACACAATGGATTGTCCTAACAAGGTGAAACCAAATGGATGAATGAAGCACCAAATGGGCAAAAATATATTTGTTGTAAGTGGTTTATATATTACACTCGCAAACAATTTTAAAACAAAAAAGTTGCTTTAAGTCTGATGTTTAACAAATGTTTGGGTGAAGAATCCAAAAATGATCTTGATGTTGTTACTACCGTAATTTTTGGACTATAAGGCGCACCTGACTATAAGCCGGCACCCACCAAATTTGACACAAAACGGCATTTCTTCATAGATAAGCCGCACTGGACTATAAGCCGCAGTTGTCCTCACTGTATTATAGGATAGTTACACCCAATATATTAACCGATAACACTTTATTTGACAGCGGCATCATAAGACTGTCCTAAGAACAAATGAACCACCATTTGAACCATTTGGCTGCAAAGCTTCATCGCTTCAAAAAAAGCTTCATTTGGCCGTCGCTTCTCCTTTGGGGGAGACAGTCAACCTGCTGCCACTTGCTGTCAACACTGTTTTCATGCAACCTGCCTCCTAGCATACATTGCAGCGTGAAAGATGTAAATAACAATCAAAATTCATCTTCTGTGCTAATTATGTCTTCAGTTACTGTTCCAGTTGTTTCATTAATTGCTAGTTATGGTATTTCGTAACAATTTATATGACAGATGTGCCATAAGACTAATAAGGCCAACATAATTATGACATGACACTGCAATGAGCAATAATACCAGATTTTTCGGACTATAAGTCGCAATTTTTTTCATAGTTTGGCTGTGGGTGCGATTTATATTCCGGAGCGACTTATGTGTGAAATTATTAACACATTATTATATCATTTCACATTTTATTTTGGTGTTTTGGAGTGACACTGATGGTTTGGTAAACTTATTAGCATGTTCTTTATGCTATAGTTATCTGAATAACTCTTAATAGCTATGTTACGTTAATATACCGGCCACGTTCGCATTTCGTTGTTCATGCATCATGTAACATTATCATACTGTACACTTATTCAGCATGTTGTTCTCTATTGTATTTTTATTTTAAACTGCCATTCAAGATGACATATCTATTCTATGTGTTGGATTTTATCAAGTAAATTTCCACAAAAAATGCGACTTATACTCAGGTGCAACTTATATCTGTTTTTTTCTTCTTTGTTGGGCATTTTATGGCTGGTGCGACTTATACTCAGGTGCGACTTATAGTCCGAAAAGTACGGTAAATGCTTATGACAGATGTTCTCCGGCAAATTATCTCATTTTTTAATGGATGTAAATGATCCAAGCTGGACAGAAATGGAGTTAGTGACATAATTTGCCGGATGACACTTAATGACAGTCAAACTCTGCTGCCACCTGCTGTCAACACTGATTTCATGCAACCTGCCTCCTAGCATGCATTGCAGCGCTACGGATGGAAATAACAATCAAAATTATTTTCTGTGCTAATTATGTCTTCAGTTACTGTTCCAGTTGCTTCACTAATTGCTAGTTATGGTATTTCGTAACACTTTATATGACAGAGGTGCCATAAGATGAATAAGGCCAACATAATTATGACATTACACTGCAATGAGCAATAATAAATGCTTATGACAGATGTTATCCGGCAAATTATCTCCCTTTTTAATGGATGTAAATGATCCAAGCTGGACAGAAATGGAGTTAGTGACATAATTTGCTGGATGACACTCAATCACAGTCAACCTCTGCTGCCACCTGCTGTCAACACTGTTTTCATGCAATCTGCCACCTAGCATGCATTGCAGCGCTACAGATGTAAATAACTAGAGCTGGGAATCTTTGGGCACCTAATGATTCGATTACGATTCAGAGGCTCCGATTCGATTATAAAACGATTAATGATGCACCCTCCTCCTTTTTTTTTTTTTTTTTTTTTTTTTTCAATGTTTTGTACATTAGTTCCAAAATTGTTCAAAAATCCTCTCAGGCTAAACCAAACTGCTATTTCAGTATCGAGTTACATATAAAAGTAAACAAATATACAAAAATAACAGTAAATAAAAAACTCCAGTCCCCATTCTGTATCAGCAGCTTTAAACTACATTCAATTAATTTAATGTTGTGAATCAACTGTTACAGTTGTTAAAACTGCTCCCATTATTCCATAATTTCCCTTCTGTCTACTTTTGTCAAAGTTTTAAAACTATTTCATCATTTAAAGGTAGATTCAAGACAAGATTCTGCCGATTTAGGAGTATTTTAGATAAAAAGTTAATTAGGTTCGCTACAACAGAGCCTTCTAGAGAGGTCTACTGCTTTAAGATGGCGGCTGTTTACTTACGCCGGAAAGTCTGTCATTTCGCATCTCTTTTCAATAATACATGTTGTTTAACACCGACGTAGTCTGTCATTTTGCATCTAGTTCTACATATATATGATATCTACTGTAGCCGTATGTTTGTAGCAACTAGCAACTGGGCGTTGTTTGTAGCGGCTGTCAGCCGCAGTCAGGTATGATTGTTTTTTTATCTAGCGACATGAGTTGAACATGATATTTACACACGGTCCGTTCCTCGTTGCGTCCCAGAGACCGCGCTGACTGTGTTTTACTTCCACTTTACCTGGTATAATTAAATAATCGGAATTTGGATATTTGTGAATCGTCCTCGAATCTTCCATGGCCGAATCGCGAATAATCTAAGAATCGGAAATTTCGCACGCCACTATAAATAACAATCAAAATTATTTTCTGTGCTAATTATGTCTTCAGTTACTGTTCCAGTTGTTTCATTAATTGCTAGTTATGGTATTTAATAACTCTTTATATGACAGAGGTGCCATAAGACTGTAATAAGGCCATCATAATTATGACATGACACCGCATTGAGCAATAATAAATTCTTATGACAAATGTTATCCAGCAAAGTATCTCACTTTTTAATGGATGTAAATGATCAAAGCTGGACATAAATGGAGTTAGTGACATAATTTGCCGGATGACACATAATGACAGTCAACCTCTGCTGCCACCTGCTGTCAACACTGTTTTCATGCAACCTGCCTCCTAGCATACATTGCAGCGCTACAGATGTAAATAACGATCAAAATTCATCTTCTGAGCTAATTATGTCTTCAGTTACAGTTACAGTTGTTTCATTGATTGCTAGTTATGGTATTTAGTAACAATTTATATGACAGAAGTGCCATAAGACTGTAATAAGGCCATCATAATTATGATATGAAACTGCAATGAGCAATAATAAATGCTTATGAGAGATGTTATCTGGCAAATTATCTCAATTTTTAATGGATGTAAATGATCCAAGCTGGACATAAATGGAGTTAGTGACATAATTTGCCGGATGACACTTAATGACATATGTCATAAGCATTCATTTATGCCCATGATAGTGTCTTGTCATAATTATGATAGTCTTATCAAATAAATCAACAAATAAACCACACTGGACAATAAACCACAGGATTCAAAATGAGGGAAACAAGTAGCGTCTTATAATCCGAAAATTACGGTACATGACCTAGCTATAACTTTTTTTCTTTTATTTTTCATTGTATGTCAATATTTTAAACAAACACATATTGTATGTTCAGCACAATGATTTCATATTTTTGAAGAAATGGACATCCTATAGTTCAAAAACTTGATGTGATAAAGAATAGCAGAGATCACTATTGGATTTTGCACTTAAAATTTTGTTAGAAATAAAAAACTGACAGACCTGAAACACTAAATATTGTGTTGCTTAGTTTTATCAATAGCTCACCATACTTAGCCCTGTATTTTTTCTCTTCCAGTGGGTAAGCATTTCAAACTTGATGATGCAAACAGACTTAATGGAGTTTCCGAGACAAGATGAAAATGTGCAAATGCTAAATCCTCAGAAAAAGACTCGAGTGGGCGTAATATTAGATTAGCTATTGCATTGATTGCAAAGATTGATTGACTGTCTTGAAGCAACTGAGGCAAATCTGAGTGATCTACTTGGATGCGACCAGCAGAGTATTGAGTCAATGAATTAATCATTAAGGACATTTACTCAAATGCTTATTACTAATAAAAAGTCTTAATTGAGTTGTTGCTCCATGAGCTACTGAATTATACTTTTGAACCAGCAAGCTGCAATAGCTGGAATCAGTGTTACATGACATTTTCATCATTTTCCTGCTCTGACTATACAGCGCACACATTGCATACTTTATATGTAATAAAACGGAGCTGCGACCTTCAGTGACTGACGGACTGCTGCCTTTCCGCTCTAGCCTGATGATAAGAAGCTTTTGTGCCTTCTAGGGTTTTTTTTTTCGTCTGTCGCCTGTTAATAAAAGGACAAGTGTGTGGGCTGTACCGATTACAATTAAATACTTGTGTTAAGCTTGATAATTCTCCCAAAAGCACTTGGCAGACTTCTGCTAGAACTCTCTATTGTGTGTTTATCGAGCAAATCTGTGAAATTTGTTGCTTTGGCATGGTAAGTGTTGAAGTAGTGAAACATCAGTCACCTGCAGCATAATGTCGGTGTGGGCTGTTTGATAAGTACCACTAGCATTTGTATAAGTGTAACGACACCTCCCGGCTGCAAGCTTCCGGCCTGTCTGTTAAGTCCCTGAAGCTCTGGCAGGTGTGAGTTAAAAATTCCACGTCACAGCATTTAACAGTGGCCATATGAAAATCTTTAAAAGCAAGTGAAGTAGATAGAGAAGATTTTAATATCAGCACCATGGGGGAAAAAACATATTAAAAAAATAATAGCTTTCATAGCTTTATCTTTTCTTCATTTATGTTTTTTTTAATTGTACTGGGCAATGGTGAATCATTTTAATTGTGATTAATCGCATGAGTTTAATGGCGATGAATCGCATACTGTATAATAAGTAAGCTTGAGAACGATAAACCGATACGACCGGATATCCGGTTTTACAGGTGAGAAATACAGATGTATCGATAGTAAAGTTACCATTCGACAGTAATTAGCCATTAAATATTCAATGAACCGATAGTAGAGATAGAATTCGGCTATCGCGAGCACAAGAATCGGCTTCTAATGCCTAGTTCAATGCATTGCTTAATATTTTTTTTTTTGTATACATCTTTTTATTGAGCTTTGGAATACATTGACATGATTTAGTAGTTCTCAGCCACATCTGAGATAACAGATCAGATAGTCTTTTTCATGGCACATTTGATGTAGATAGGAGAAGAAAAAAAAAAGAAAAAAAAAAAAAGAATAATAATATTAACAAAAGATAGGTTGATAAAAACACTTTGTCTTTGCCATGAGAGAGAAAAAGCAAAAAACAAAACAGGAGTTATGTTTGGCTGTATCAAGAGCAAGTCCTCATCTATTTTACACTAACCACACATACGCACACACACAAAAACAAAATAGTAGTAATGGAAATTTTAAAACGCACCATTCGAGCATACCGTAGCACAGTAGGTAGGCTTGAATAATATGGAGAGAGAGAAAAAAAGAGAGAGAAAAAAAGAAAATAATAACAAAAAAACAAAAAAAAGCCTCAAAATGAATTTAAGAGGGGAGAGGGTGGGGCAGGGCATCTGGTTGCTATTCTGCGGAGATTATTAATCCATCCAGGTAGTCTCTAAAGGGCTGCCAGGTTTCGTGAAAAATATTTTCCCTGCCGGAGAGAGAGAGTCTTATCTTTTCTAACTTTAAATGAGTCAGAACCTCTTTGAGCCAACTATTGAATGATGGAGGAAGTGCATGTTTCCACTTAAGCAAAATAAGACGTCTCGCTAATAAGGTCGTGAAAGCGATTAGATGCCGTGTTGGCGCGGGTAGAGTGGGAGATAGGGGAGGGCAGCCAAAAAGTGCTATACATGCATCGTTTGCCAAGTTTGTGCCAGTCACGTTTTCCAGAGTGTCAAAAATCTGGCGCCAAAAACCAGCAAGGTTAGGACATGTCCAGAACATATGCGTGTGGTTAGCGGGTGATTGTTTGCATCTATTGCATCTGTCAATGGTAGTGGGGTAAATTTTTGCAAGACGAGCGTTGGTGTAATGTACTCTAAAAACTACCTTGCACTGCAATAGACCATGTTTAGCACAAATTGAAGAAGAATGAACCAGTTTGCATATCTGCTTCCACCGATTATCCGATATAGTGGTCCCAGTCTCCTCCTCCCACTTCTGCTTTAAAGAAGCATTGATTAATATGATAATAATTTAGCTTTTACTTCACATGCTGCGCTCGTGTCATTCACAACACAGCGCACTTAGATCGAGACCGCACGCATGATATAATATAGACAAGCACTACTCACAGTCGTGGTTGCCTCAACTTCCCATGAATTTTGGCAGAACCGCTACTAATTAGCTGATCGTCACGGGCGTGTCATAACAACGCGAGAGCTAACGAAACCACTGTAACGCACTCTCCGTAGCATTTTCTTCACAGCCCAAAAAGAAACTAGTAGTGGCAACGAAGCAACATGCCAAAACAATGGACAGTGTGATCACCGATGCCAGCGACGTGCAGCGATTGATTTTCAGTGCACCCAGGAAAACAAAAGTCGGACTTTGAAGTGATGAAGGCTACCAGATCTGTTCGCATAGGACAGAGCTTTTGTGAAGTGTGGAGCGGTACAGAGATCGTGAGTTTTTAACCCTGAAAAATAACCCACTACAATGGTGGAAAGGGGAGCATATATTTCCACGAAACGCAGTCTACTTAAACATGAACATGTGGATTAGTTGATCTTCCTCAAGAAAAGTCTGCCCTTCAAAAAAGATATGGACAGTGATGAGGAATAAAAAATGAGGAAGCACAGGCATAAGTGAATGACTTTGCTGTTTATTAGGTTAAAGTAATGATTATTGACCTGTCTGTCTAAAATGCCATGTTTTTATTCCCCCAATTATACCAGTCGTAAAGCATAATTTATTTTTTATCTATGATAACACTAGCAGGTTTAATTCTTTTTTTTCTAGAACTGCTGCATATAATTAATATTTTTTGTTTGTAAGATGTTTACGTTGAAAGTTTGCACTTAAATTACTTACCTCTTGTGTTAAAAACACCAGGAAATACAGTAATTGAATTACTGCACTCTATTGTTGTCTGTCACTGGAGTTTTATTTTATTATCAATCCCGTCCAACAAAATGACAGTCATATAGTAAGCCTTATTTTTTATTTTATTTTTTTTCATAAAAAAATAAAACATAACGTTGGTATGAAATTTTGTTGTTTAATTTTGCTATATTAGAAATGTGGTCTTTTTATATGTTTAAAATACTGTACACACACACACAACAAATATTTACTATCGTATCGTTTTCACTCTATCGAACCGTATCGTTCTTCCACTGTATCGAATCGTATCGAATCGCTCGGCCTTAAAAATGTATCGTTTTTTAATCGAATCGTAACCTGTGTATCTAGATACATATCGAATCAGCTTCATGCCAGAGATTCCCAACCCAAATAATAAGTACTTCAAAAGTAGTACCGTATTGGCCTGAATATAAGACGGCCCTGATTATAAGCCACTTTTTCAAGACTCAAGTTTGAAAAAAGACTTTTTAACACCAAATTAATTTTTATACAGAAAATAATTACAGTACATCTGAAACAAATAATTATAACAATATGCTTGAGGGAAAAAGCATGTTATTTTGCCTCATTCAAATCTTATTTTCTGAACATTTAAATATGCAAATTAAAGTGCAGTCACATTCGTAAATGAATGGCTTCTGGTTTTTGAAATGTAAATAAACCAATCTATTGTGATAAAACATCAAAATTGCAATAACTGCATTAACTATAAAAGAAGTCTTACTGTAACTGTAGTCTTGAAACAAATCTGAATAAGGAAAAACATTGCAATAAAATAATTAAATGGTTAAACTAGTAGCTGAGATCTGTCGTGATAGAACAACACTTCAATGATATCTGGCGTCATCTAGCGTCGTGAATGGGTATAATGTCTAGACCGCGAATATTTTTATACTTTTTCAATCTTATTTCAATGCAAAAAATACCATCTTATATTCGGGCCAATACGGTAATTAGCAGACTTTTATTACATTTTTACTGCAATATTAAGAAGATACTAATCTATGTTAACTCTTTGGCTCCCGTTAACAGCGTTAGAAGTCCAATCAGTCCATTTGAAGTGAGCGACTGATCGAATGTTAAAACAATTTACTGTGTTAATAATAATAATCCACTCGATTTGTATAGCGCTTTTCGAGACACTCGAAGGCTAGGCTCAGACCGCAGGTCTTAATACATGAATCCGATTTTTTTTTGGGTGTTTTTACGACTCGAGTAGGCATTAAATTGACGATTTGAACGGACAAGTTGCATTGAACTGTACCATTTCAAATCCGATCGGGGTCACTTTCGTATGTTGTTTAAACGCGATCTGGGCCACATTTTTCCAGAATCTGGCGGCGGTCTGAACTGTAATATCTCCCAAGTCGGAATTCATGCAGCAATTACACATCAGCAAAGAGCAAGAGCGGCAGGCAGGGCGGCAGCGATAGCTGTGCATTAGCGTTATCACCTAGCTACAACTCGGCTTTTACGCAGGAGGCGGGCATGACAACAGTCATAAAAAAAAAAATAACAAAATGAACAAAAAGATTAGGGGTGCACGGTATCCATTTTTTGAAACCGATATCGATAACTTCCTGCTCTTCAAGGCCGATACTGATACGATAACCGATAATATATACAATTTTTCAATGTATATTCACCTGAGTTTTTGAACACCTGTAGGTAAAAAATACTAGTGGTTGATTCAGCTTAGATTAGCCTTTGACTGAAGCAGAATTTTCATGAGGACATGAATATAATTATGAACAAAACAAAGACAGTAACAAAACTCCGGAAAAAACAGGAGTGGAAACAAACGAACAAATCCCAATCCGACACCGTGCCAAAAATATTATTAAAAGGGCCGATAATAAATTATGTTATCGGAGGTATTGGGATGACGTCATAATTCCTATTATCGGACCGATAATTATCGTGCACCTTTAAAAAAGATCAACCTGATAATGCTCGGTTTTCTTTCTGTGAGCCAAATAAGCAGTATTTCAGTATTGCTCACGTGGCCGAGTCGGGGCAAACTGACGCACTCACAGTGCGTGCATGACTTCCATCAATCCATATAAACTTTGAATATAAGTAGGGCTGTCAAAATTATCACGTTAACGGGCGGTAATTAATTTTTTTAATTAATCACATTAAAATATTTGACGCAATTAACGCACATGCCCCGCTCAAACAGATTAAAATGACAGCAGTGTCATGTCTACTTGTTAATTGTGTTTTTTTGTGTTTTGTCGCCTTCTGCTGGCGCTTGGGTGCGACTGATTTTATGGGTTTCAGCACAATGAGCATTGTGTAATTATTGACATCAACAATGGCAAGCTACTAGTTTATTTTTTTGATTGAAAATTTTACAAATTTTATTAAAATGAAAACATTAAGAGGGGTTTTAATATAAAATTTCTATAACTTGTACTCACATTTATCTTTTAAGAACTACAAGTCTTTCTATCCATGGATTGCTTTAACAGAATGTTAATGTTAATGCCATCTTGCTGATTTATTGTTATAATAAACAAATACAGTACTTATGTACAGTATGTTGAATGTGTATATCCGTCTTGTGTCTTATCTTTCCATTCCAACAAAAATTTACAGAAAAATATGGCATATTTTATAGATGGTTTAAATTGCAATTAATTACGATTAATTAATTTTTAAGCTGTGATTAACTCAATTAAAATTTTTAATCGTTTGACAGCCCTAAATATAAGACTAAACGGGGATTATAAATGTCTGTTATTTGTGTCCTCTTTTTGGAAATCAAAATATGATCACCCTGGAATGACACACAGCCAGCATGTATAGTCATTTGTTTTGATGCTTTTGTTCAGGCGGGTCAGTTTGCTCAGCGCGTCAATGGACAAAGGCTGTCTGAATGGGCACGCCAAAAAAACAGATATGACAAAAAAAAAAAAAAAAAAATCGGAATCGTGCATTATGGAAGACCTGCAGTATTAACCTAGCCAAAGACTCTTTGCATTGTATTATTCTTTCACACCACAATAGATGGTGGTATGCTACTACTGTAGCAATCGCTGACCTGGGGCCGTCTGACAGAAGCGAGGCAGCCAATTTGCGCAGGTGAAAGTAGGGTCAAGTACTTTGCCCAAGGATACAACAACAATGGGCACAAGCAGGAGCTGAATTCCCTCGATCCGTCAATTAATGGACGACCGGCTCAACCAGCTGCGCCACCATCACGCCTGATTAAACATTAAAATCAATGTGAATTAATATGAGAGCTGGATTATTTGCTGCCAGACTCTGCCAAGCAAAATGGATTGAACACATATCACCCTCAATAGCAGCCAATGAGTTAATGTACAATAATGTGCTTGCAGTGTAAATGCATTAAACCTCTTCCCAAAATAAAAAAACGAACTCTTGGTTTCTCCTCTTTTTTCATTAGCTGCGCTCCATCCAGGATCTTCAGACAGTTCAGATTATCAAGATCCTGAGATATGAGAAGAAGGTGGCCGCAATGTTCCTTCTCATGATCTCCTGCTTCCTGGTGTGCTGGACGCCCTACGCTGTCGTGTCTATGATGGTGGCTTTCGGCAGGAAGAGCGCGGTCTCGCCAACTGTGGCCATTATCCCCTCTTTCTTTGCCAAGTCCAGCACAGCCTACAACCCCCTCATCTATGTATTCATGAACATAAAGGTTGGTAGTCATGTTTTCATCAACTTTTATAAATTGAATGAGTCCTCAAATGCTGAAGCACCAGCCTAATTTAATACGTTGTGCTCTTGCATTTTCCTGATTATTTTCCTTTTCCTTTGAGTTTCAAGTAGACCAAATCAATGTCATTTCATTAAAAGCGCTATTTGTTCTCCACTTGTGTTTGACGCAAAAACAGAGCACACCAGATGTTTTAAGTAAACAGGCACAATGGCATGTGGGTGGGAAATTGTCACTTTCATTTGTTATCCTGAGAGAGATGTCTGGTGTGCTTGGCATACAAATGAGCGGGTGAATGTCATTGTCACATTAAGCACCAGACTTTCATCTCTGTCCTCCTACTTGCCTCACAGTTTCGCCGCTGTTTGCTGCAGCTGCTGTGTTCAAGGTTGTCTGGGCTGCAGCACAGCTTCAAAGAGCGCCCCCTGGCTCCGGTCGAACGCCCCATCAGGCCCATTTTTGTTTCGAGTTCATGCGGCAGCAGAAAGAGACCCAAAAAGAGGGTGACCTTCAGCTCCTCCTCCATCGTCTTTGTGATTACCAGCGATGATTTCCACTGCTTCGACGTCACGTCCCCTGCAGAGTCCTCTAGTAATGTAATTCAAGTGAGGCCTCTTTGATCGCCCAAGAGACTTCTCATCCTGTACAGCAGTATGTCTCAGGATCTGTCCTACAATTTCAAGGCAAAATTAACATCAAATATTCACAGTGTGGGAGTTTTGGTTACAGTCCAGCAGGTGGTGATATATCTTGTGTAGTGTTCTAACGCTCAAGACAGTTCCTGGTCTTGGACCACATTTTGAGGCTCTTGATACAATGTATCACAAAAGTGAGTACACCCCTCACATTTCTGCAGATGTTTAAGTATATCTTTTCATTGGACAACACTGACAAAATGACACTTTGACACAATGAAAAGTAGTCTGTGTGCAACTTATATAATAGAGTTAATTTTATTTTACCCTCAAAATAACTCAAAATATAGCCATTAATATCTATACCGCTGGCAACAAAAATGACTACCGGTACACCGCATGGGAACTACGTACATCCCTAAATGTTCAAATTGAGTACTGCTTGTCATTTTTGCTCCAAAATGTCATGTTAACTGTTACAGGAGTGCTGTCAGCATTGCTGCGGAATTGACGAGATGGGGGAGTCACTATTCTTCCCCTCTCCGTCCCCCGTGTCCGCCTCCCCACCTTTGGTTCCAGAGCTTTTAGTCATTGTGCCCCCCAGCTCTGGAACTCCCTACCCCCTGATCTTCGTAGCATATCTACCCTATAACTTTTCAAATCTAGACTGAAAACACACCTGTTCACCCTTTCATAGCCACCATAACCCCTAGCTCTGTTATATTTTTACTTCTTTTTATAATGCTTTTAATTTTTTATCGTTTTAATACCTTTTTATCTTACTGTGATTCCATGTCTCTTGTGAAGCGTCTTTGTGTGTTTTGAAAAGCGCTCTAGAAATAAAATGTATTATTATTATTATTATTCCCAAAACTATGCTTGACTGTAGGCATGACACACATATCTTTGTACTCCTCACCTGGTCACCGCCACACATGCTTGAGACCATCGGAACCAAACAAATTAATCTTCGTCTCATCAGATGGGACATGGTTCCAGTAATCCATGCGCTTTGTTGACATGTCTTCAGCAAACTGTTTGCGGGCTTTCTTGTGTACCGTCTTCAGAAGAGGCTTCCTCCTGGGGTGACAGCCATGCACACTAGAGCTGAAACAAACACTCGAGCAACTCGAGTAACTCGAGTTTAAAAACTGATCCGAGTAATTTTATTCACCTCGAGGAATTGTTTAATTTTGCCAGCTCTAAGCATCACGTTTTGCCCGGACTACTTTTAATGCGGAACAACGCGCTGACGTCACGTGCGTAGAGGAAGAATCACTTTTTTTTTTTTTGAAACTTACTGCAGCCGACAGCTGCTACAAACTACGCCGACGTTGCTAAAAACTAGCCCGCATGATGCTAGTGTGGTAGCAGGTAGCATCTGATGCGTCTCATAGATCTCACATGTATGTTGAACTAGATGCGAAATGACAGACTCGGCCGCGTCTGGGCAGCGATAGTAAACAGCCGCCATCTTTAAGCAGTAGACTTCTCAGCGCTAATAAATATAACGTTACTGTCACTTGCTCACGTAACGTTAGCCCTTCGGAGGGCTAGGTTTCTATTGATTATGACCACTGTCGATGCGTGGCTAATGTGTCTTACATACAGGCTTTAGTTAATCTGTAAAAACACAGCGCTGTAGAGTGATGAGGGTGTAAAATTAAAAGATAATAAAGCTAACTGTCAGTTTCAGCTCAGTAGTCATTGCTGAATAAAACACGAAGAACTGGTCCCTCATGTGCTTCAATACAGCAGGTATCATACATTTATTTTGAACACTGCAAAAACTCAAAATCCTATCAGTACTTACAGTTTAGACTAACTTGAAATTTCACTAGAACTTAATAGCTTGACACAAATGGAAATTCAATTGAAACGCATAGGAAAAACACGTAGCTTTCAAGTGATGTGTGTTATCAAGCGTAATTACATTTTTAGTTAAGAAATGTTTTTTTTTTTAAATAAGATCTAGAAGTTTTTTGACTGAAAGCAGTGAATGTTTTTTATACTCACATCTGAGATGCAATTGTTGGCTGTTTTCAACAATGTACATCGAAAATAAAGACATTGATTGACTGAAAATGGTTCAATATTGGATAAAAAAAAATTTCTCATATATATTTATAATTGCTCTTTACGTAGAAAAAATGTTTTATCCGATTACTCGATTAATTGATAGAATTTCAGTCGATTACTTGATTACTAAAATATTCAATTGTTGCAGCCCTAATCCACACCAATTTGATGTAGAGTACGGCGTATGGTCTGAGCACCAACAGAATGACCCCCCCAACCTCTTCAATCTCTGCACCAATGCTGACAGCACTCCTGTAACGAGTCACATGACGTTTTGGAGGGAAAATGACAAGCAGTACTCAATTTGGAACTTTAGGGATGTACGTAGTTACCATGCGGTGTACTCACTTTTGTTACCGGGGGGTTAGATATTAATGGCTATATTTTGAGTTATTTTGAGGGGAAAATCAATTAACTCTATAATATGAGCTGCACACAGACTACTTTTCATTGTGTCAAAGTGTCATTTTGTCAGTGTTGTCTCATGAAAAGATTTACTTAAATATCTGCAGAAATGTGAGGGGTGTACTCACTTTTGTGATCCACTGTATTGTCTCCATAGACTTCACTATGAGTTGACGGGAAATTTTCATTGATTCATTCATTTTCCATGCCGCTTTTCCTCAAGAGGGTCGCAGAGGCCCATTTAAAGATCTTAAAATTCAAATATTTTCAAAACCAAAGCCGCTAGCGACCTAAAACCAAAACAGGCCCTTAGGCAGATATGAGTGTCCATGAGCAGCGGTTTAAAACTCTTCAAAGTCGTTTCCTAATATAATCCTGATAAAATATTTTTTATATAAGTATAACAAAACTTAAAATGGCTATAAAATGCTCCGATTTTAGGGTTAGGGTATAGATAATCACCTGTATTTTTTAGGATCAATAGCAATATTTAACATATCATCAAGGGCGTAGGTTTGTATTGGGACGGTAGGGACATAATACTACTTTTCAGGAAGCTCAATGTGTCCCCACCAACTTTTAAGCAACCTTATTTGCATTATATAATGACTTCAGTATACAGTATATAAGTAATTTAGATACTCTTCCCATAAACTGTAAGGATAGAATTGGCCCCACTATTATTAAGTGAATTATTTTCATTATGTTCGGACTTAGATTTACCCCTTTTTACTTGCCAAATGTGCCGGTCCATTTCCCCCCTCAAACACACGTTTGATTGGCTGATGACTTGCATTCATTTAAAATATATTTATTTTCTCTATTATTTATTTTTAAAAATATTTTATTTGCATATTTTAGTGCATAAGCATGCATCAATCATAGTCGAGGTAAAAAGTTTACATTTTATATTGAGTTTAGCTGTGCTTGTGGACAGAAACAGTAGTGTTTTACCTAAAGGAAGGCTCCATTTTTATTTATTTTGTTCATCCCTGACGACGTTTTTTCAGTTTGATTTATTTACTTAGACAATGTTGAGCGGTTTGAAGACAAATGTTTATTTTTTGCATTCCTGGCTAGTTAAGAGATTATTAACAAGTTTGTATTTAATGTGTGTTAATATAATTTGTTATGTTCAGATATTGCCATTCAAAGTGCTAATAAAATCCAGACATTTATTCTGGCGTTTTCAAAATGTTTCTTTTGTAGTTTTGGAAAGATAAGATGTGGATCGAACGATGTATCACCTGAACCACTACACATGAAAGTTAATACAATAAGTCAATACAGATAAATTTTACAGTGACTGTTTGAACTGTCAATTAATCAGGTTCATATTCGTGAGAAATGTAGCCCTGAACCCCATTCACCCAATCTGTTGGGTCTTATTAATGTCCCGTCCCAAGCAAAAAGTGTACATGCAGGTTTTGCTGTAATATCGTCCCTACCAATGTTGAGACCAAACCTACGCCCTTGCATAACGTATATAGGTTTTTGCCCGAAAGAGCGACTTAGTTTTTCTTTTAATTTAGCGCCAGCTTTCAACAGCTAATAACTCAATTTTCACACCAGAAACTTAATACGTAAAAAAAAAAAGCATGCAGAATCATCTTAATTTTTTACTCAACAAAAGCAAATTTTTCTCTATTTTTCTCAGGTGACTTGAAGTTCCGCTCTGAAACCCCCAGTTTGGTCAAGGGCATTTAGCAAAACCCTAACTGGAGGTGAGAGCATGAGAGAGCGGAATTAAAGACGCTGTGATTTCAATGAGATATTATCGTGTACTTCTCTTTTCGATCCAAAAACTCCATGTAGCATGTATCACCACCGAGTGTCAGCTAGATTTTTGGCGAATTTTATGGGTGAAACATGGTAATATAACAAGCGATGCGTTTAAAAGTTTAAAATATGCGAGTGAAAATTTTTTTAGTCTTTTTTTTTTTTTTTTTAAACGAAATATTAGACATCAATTAATGATTCTAAGCTAGAAATGACAGACATTTTGAATAATAAATACAATTACTTACCTTCTTTTTATGGCTGAGTTGAAACACAGCGACGTCTGTAAACGGGGGTTTCCAGGGTAAAACAGACAAATTAAACATAGTTCAGGGGCTTAATGCCATGAATCTGCTATGGCAGCATATTGACATATTGTTCTATCAAACACAACAGTTGTTTTGTCTTAAAATACAGCAGTTTCTTTTAAAGAGGAGTGCAAGAGCAGAAACTGGTTTTTCAGTCTTGTCTGTGTTTTCCGCCACATACAATTACAACTTATTTAGGTTGAATTCCGATGTCACTATTGCTTCAGCACGTCTTGCCAGCTATCTGGCCCTCGTCGTTTTTAGATTGAAACGTCACCAAAAATAAACACATAAAAGCCGAAATGTCTAAACTACTAGTTTTTTGCCAAAAAAATAGGCAGTTGGCCAAAAATTTCCTGATTATTTGAATGTAAAGTTACGCTATTTTGTATGGATACAAAATCCAACATGGCGGCTATCACCAAACAAAGGTTTTTTTACGTTGAAAATTATTGTAAATAAATGCGTAAATCCAGGAATTTCTAGAGATATGAATGTAAAACAGTCTAGATCATTGGTTGAAACAAAAACAAAAACGGGCAGTTATCATTCATCTTACGTAAATATTTCAAGCAAATTTTTTCCATTCTTTTCAATTTTTTCACAACGTTTAAAAGTGAATGCATGGTGCTATTTTATGTAACAAATACCTTGAATCCTCAACCAAATCACTCGAGACACTCTTGCCTGCTTGTATGCACTAAAACCTTTGTCCTGTTTCCACCTAAATTCGGAATTAGAATGCAGCGTGCGTTTGAGTTTATCGCAGTGAAAGTTGCTACGACGCTCTGCCTGGCCCGGCCCCCTACAGGAAGCCGTGGCGCAATGTATATAGGAGGTGTCTTGTCAACTGATGGTGAAGTCTATGTTGTCTCAAAGCAAAGCGGACTCGTGATTTTTATACCAGAACTTCAATTTCATCAATGTGATTTTAAGTAATTAACTGCATTTGACAGTGATAGACATCAGTTCCATTTTAACTGGGATGTTTCAGTGCCATTGACCGCACGGGATGTCCAATCCATTTTTAACTGACAGTACCTCCCATTTAAGAATGGACTGGACGTCTAGTGCTGTCAATGGCAGCCAGTGAAAAAATCAATAAAGCCATTTAAACAGTAAGAATGTCATTGATGCGTTTCCTTACTTTCAGTGGTGTAGGTGGTCATTTGACAGTTTCTGTGTGGTTAATTAAAAAATAAAAAACTGCCTATTGCACCACTCCTAAAACATTATACAGTCATGTGAAAAACTTAGGACACCCAATTAAGTATTCAGTCCTTTATTAAGAAATGTTCACATATCAATGTATGAGCTTGTTTTTCTTCATTTCTGGAAAAGAAAGTGATTTAATTGCAGGTAAACAACAAGAATTAACATTTTTTAACTCACTAAACCAAATATATCAACAAAAATGCATATTCGGACTGAGGAAAATGTAAGGACATCCTACCACCAGTGTTACCCCGTTCTACCCCCATTAACTACAGTGAGACCCTTTTTGTAGTCACTACCAGTCTTTGACATCTGTCTGAAAAAAGTTTGCCCCACTTCTCAATGCAAAATACTTCCAACAGTGAGATGTTTGAGGGGTTCCTTGCATGTACAGCCCTTTCAAGTCACCCCACACCATCTCAATGGGATTAAGATCCGGGCTTCGACTCTCCATTTCTTCCTTTTCAGCCAGTCCTTGGTGGATTTACTGGTATGTTTTGGGTCATTGTCATTTTGCAGGGTCCAGTTTTGCTTCAGCTTGAATTTTTTCACAGATTATATCACATGTTCCTCAGCGCACCCTCTTATACATGATAGAATTACGGTGGATTCTATGATAGTGAGCTGGCCAGGTCCTGCTATAGCAAAGCATCCCCAAACCATGACACTTCCACCTCCATGCTGCACAGTTGGTATGAGGTTCTTTTCCTGGAACACTGCATTGGGTTTACGCCAAACATGTCGTCTGTTCTGTTGTCCAAATGATTCAATTTTAGATTCATCTGTCCATAGAAAATTATTCCAGAAGTCCTGGTCTTTGTCTACACTCACTCTGGCAAACTTCAGTCCAGCCTTCATGTTCTTCTTGAAGAGCAAAGTTTTCCTCTTTGCACACCTCCCATGAAGGTTAAACTTGTGAAGTCTCTTTCTGATTGTAGAAGCATGCACTTTTACATCGACAGTAGTAAGAGCCTACTGTAGGTCCCGTGATGACATTTTAGGGTTTCCTTTGATCTCACCATGATGTTTTCTCTTACTTCAACAGTCACTGTTGAAAGTATTCTGCGTTGATGAGTGGGGCAAACTTTTATTCAGACCAATGTCAAAGACTGGTAAATGGCTACAAAAAGCATCTCACTGTAGTTAAGGGGGTAAAATGGGGTAACAGTTGCTCTTAGGTGTTAGGGTGTCCTAACTTTTTCCTCAGTTAGAATATGCATTTTTGTTGATGTATTTGGTTTAATGAGTAAAACAATGTTAATTTTTGTTGTTTACCTGCAATTACATCACTTTCATTTCCAGAGATAAAGAAAAACGAGATCATTACCCATTTCTTAATAAAGAACTGAAGATTTAATGGGGTGTCCTAATTTTTCCACATGACTGTATGTAATTTTTATCTTTGTAGTCTATGTCTTTTTTATGTCTCGATTCTTTAAAGTCTCAGATTTGTCTTATTCTTGACAAATGCTAGTCTCGGTAAAGTTCTGGTCTTGGATAATGTCATCTTGCCAATGTGTGCTTAATGTAGAACTTTGTCAAGTAGTAGTCATTGAAGTGAAATATGGAGTTACATCTAATAAAATATCTGGTTGGTATTCAAAATAAGGACTGTATGAATAATAAAATAAACCCATGCTTACTTAGAGTAATATATGCTGGTATGACATTAATATTGGATTTATTGATCCAATAAAAAGGAACTATTTTTGACTACCTAACCATCCTATGCGGTCTTTATTTTTAATCTAATTCTCTATGGAATGGAAGAGGTCAGTCAGTGTTGAAAATGGCAGGTATGTGGAGGACTCATTTCATCACCTTCAGAGCTGAATCCTATGAATAGAAGGGACGATATCTGGGGGTAAATAAAAGGAAGAAGGGACCATATCCAGATGGTCTACAGAGCGGTGGATGTTCATGTTCTATTTACTGTTAATCTCTATTTACTTGAATAATTTGTATCTTGCCTTTGCTCATTAGTGACAAATGTCACATACTGTTTGCAAATGCATATAAATTGTACAGCATAAAAAGTCATCTAATCCAACAATTTGCTCCACTGATCTTTAATCAATAGCACTTTTGCACAATGAGCCACAGCAACGAGTTTAATTGAGTATGATTTATGACATTTTGTCTCCCTAACCGAGAATTAATTCGTTCCATTTAATCACTGCGGGTGCGGTTGTAATTGCTGCAGTCAGATGTGAGAGATGTTGCCAAGTATTTAGGAGGTCCTAAATGCTGTAAGCCTGTTCCACATTTTCTCAGCAGGAATGCTGAGCTTGTTGATGTCTGGAGGATTCTTGATGAGCAGGAATGTGCCTCCCAAAAGTGATCCCGTAGCAGCAAAGAATAGGCCACAATTTATAACCTGTAACAGAAAAAATATGCATATTTTATATTTTATCACTACTAAGTACAATAATTACATTTTAAATCATATCACGTCTTTTTAATTAAAATTTGAATTGTGAAGTTCTCATACAGTGGGATGAAAAAGTATCTGAACCTTTTGGAATTTCTGATATTTCTGCTAAAAAAAAACAAAAAAACATCAAATGCGATCTGCTCTTTGTCAAAATCACACAGATGTAAAAAACAGTGTCTGCTTTAACTAAAACCACTCAAACATTTATAGGTTTTCATATTTTAATGTGGATAGCATGCAAACAATGACAGAATGGCGAAAAATAAGTAAGTGAACTCTCTGCCTAAAGAGACTTAAAGAGCAATTGAAACCAATTTTTACCAAACAATTAAAGTCAGGTGTGTGCCCAATCACTGATGAGTGGTTTAAAGCTGCCATGCCCACTATAAAACACACACCTGGTAGGAAATATCTTGATGAGAAGCATTGTTTGATGTGCATCACGGCTCGGTTAAAAGAGCTGTCTGAAGACCTGCGATCAAGGATTGTTGATTTGTATAAAGCTGGGAAAGGATACAAAACCATCTCTAAAAGGAGTGGCCATCCACCAAAGATGATGCCAAGAGTTCAGCGCAAAATTGCTCAGAGAGGTAAAAGGAACCCTAGACTGTCTGCTAAAGACTTACGGAAATCACTAGCACAGTCCAATATCTATGTACACATATCAACTATATGTAAAACTATGGCCAAGAATGATGTTCATGGGAGTACTCCATGGAGGAAGCCACTGTTGTGTAAAAAAAAAAAAAAAAAAAAAAAAAACATTGTTGCTCGTTTAATGTTCGCAAAAAAAGGCACTTGGACACTCCACAGAGGTTTGGCAAAATATTTTGTGGACTTACAGTTGTGGTCAAAAGTTTACATACACTTGTGAAGAACATAATGTCATGGCTCTCTTGAGTTTCCAGTTATTTCTACAACTAGAGTTTGATAGATAGTGATTGGAACAGATACTTCTTTGTCACAAAAAACATTCATGAAGTTTGGTTCTCTTATGACTTTATTATGGGTGAACAGAAAAAAGTGATCAAATCTGCTGGGTCAAAAATATACATACAGCAGCGCTAATATTTGGTAACATGTCCCTTGGCCATTTTCACTTCAATTAGGCGCTTTTGGTAGCCATCCACAAGCTTCTGGCAAGCTTCTGGTTGAATCTTTGACCACTCCTCTTGACAGAATTGGTGCAGTTCAGTTAAATTTGATGGCTTTCTGACATGGACTGGTTTCTTCAGCATTGTCCACAAGTTTAAGTCAGGACTTTGGGAAGGCCATTTGAAAACCTTAATTCTAGCCTGATTTAGCCATTCCATTACCACTTTTGGTGTGTGTTTGGGGTCATTGTCCTGTTGGAACACCCAACTGCGCCCAAGACCCAATCTTCGGGCTGATGACTTTAGGTTATCTTGAAAAATTTGAAGGTAATCCTCCTCTTTCATTATCCCATTTACTCTCTGTAAAGCATCAGTTCCATTGGCAGCGAAACAGCCCCACAGCATAATACTACCACCACCGTGCTTGACGGTAGGCAAGGTGTACTTGGGGTTAAAGGCCTCACCTTTTCTCCTCCAAACATATTGCTGGGCATTGTGGCCAAACAGCTCGATTTTTGTTTCGTCTGACCACAGAACTTTCCTCCAGAAGGTCTTATCTTTGTCCATGTGATCAGCAGCAAACTTCAGTCGAGCCTTAAGGTGCCGCTTTTGGAGCAAGGGCTTCCTTCTTGCACGGCAGCCTCTCAGTCCATGGAGATGCAAAACACGCTTGACTGTGGACACTGACACCTGTGTTCCAGCAGCTTCTAATTCTTGGCAGATCTGCTTTTTGGTGATTCTCGGGTGAATCTTCACCCTCCTGACCAATTTTCTCTCAGCAGCAGGTGATAGCTTGCGTTTTCTTCCTGATCGTGGCAGTGACAAAACAGTGCCATGCACTTTATACTTACAAACAATTGTTTGCACTGTTGCTCTTGGGACCTGCAGCTGCTTTAAAATGGCTCCAAGTGACTTTCCTGACTTGTTTAAGTCAATGATTGTTCAAGTCAATCACTCACAAGAAATTGCTAATTCGTGTTGCTGTATGTATATTTTTGACCCAACAGATTTGATCACTTTTTCTGTTAACCCATAATAAAGTCATAAAAGAACCAAACTTCATGAATGTTTTTTGTGACAAAGAAGTATCTGTTCCAATCACTCTATCGGAGAAAAATCAGAGTTGTAGAAATAACTGGAAACTCAAGAGAGCCATGACATTATGTTCTTCACAAGTGTATGTAAACTTTTGACCACAACTGTATGAAACCAAAGTTGAATTGTTTGGAAGTAACACACACGTCATGTATGGAGGAAATATGGAACAGCTCACCAACATCAACAACTCATCCCCACCGCGAAGCATGGTGGAGGAAGCATCATGATTTGGAGCTCTGTTGCTGCCTCAGGGCCTGGACAACTTGCAATCATTAATGGAAGAATGAATTCAAAAGTTCATCAGGATGTTTTGCAGGAAAACCTGAGGCCGTTTTTCAGACAGGTGAAGCTAAAAAGAGGATGGATGCTGCAACAAGACAGTGATCCAAAACACAGAAGTAAATCCACTTCAGAAAGGTTTTAGAAGAACAAACTACACGTTATGGAGTGGCCAAGTGAAAGTCCAGACTCATTGAGATGCTGTGGCATGACCTAAAGACAGCGATTCATGCCAGACAACCCTGACTGAACTACAGCAGTTTTGTAGATGAGAATGGACCAAGATTAGTCCTGATCGATGTGCCGGACTGATCTGCAGCAGGAAGCAGGAAGCATATGGTAAAAGTTATTGCTGCCAAAGGGGGGCCACAAATATTAAATGTCATGGTTCAATTACTTATTTTTTCCCCTTTTGTCATTGTTTGCATACTATCCTCATTAAAATATGAAAACCTGTAAATGTTTGGGTGGTTTTAGTTAAAGCAGACAATTTTTTTCATCTGTGTTATTTAAATCACATTTGATGGTGATTTTATGCAGATATGTGAGAAATTTTAAGAGATTCAGATACTTTTTCATACCGCTGTACCTTCGTGCTTTCCAACAACATAAAAACTGACTACGTATTTTTTTAAAGACATAATTAAATAACACTTATGTTAGAGCAAAACCTACATATAACCTATGAACTTTAGAGAACATATTCTAGTTAGACTGTACTGGAGAGGCTAAATATTTTTTCCTAGGGCATCAAAAAAATTTTCCAAAAGCAAAAAAATCCCTGCTTCATCCATTAGCGCAGAATCCATCAGTGAAGGTCAGTTCAAACAGGTCACTTGTGCTACGGTTGCTCGAAATGTTTTTGTCGTGATGTTTAGCAAAATAAAAATGCTCCAAAATGCATATTCATATTCAAATCACATCTAAGATACTGCATTTATTCCATCAGTGTTAAAATACATTTATTTTCTCATATTTTTAACCATGACTACTTTCCTTGCTGTTGTTCTAGTCAGCAACGAATGAGAGCAAAACAAAAGCATTGGCAGAAGACCATGTTTGTCTTTCTCATTTACAGACATCTCCAAATACAACACTGCTCTGTGCCACATTTTATTCTTTGCTGAATTCACTGCCAAGATACATGCTTCTAATTGGACACACTGTACTGAACTTAAATGTACTGACGGTGGTAGGTTTGGTCTCAATATTTGTTAGGGACGATATAACAGCATTACCCGCATGTACACTTTTTGCTGGGGACGGGACTTTAATAAGACCAAACAGATTGGGTGAACAGGGACCAGGGCTACATTTCTCACGAATATGAACCTAGCTAATTCATAGGCTAAATGATCAATACAAAATAAATCTGTATTGACTAAAACTAACTTTTATGTGTATTGGTTCAGGTGATACAACGTTCGATTCAAACCTTTGTTTTCAAAAACATTTTGAAAACTTCCAGAATGAATGTCTGGATTTTATTAGCAAATTTAGATTGCAAAACTTGAACATAACTTAAATTTTATTAACATTCACAATAAATTAGGGCTGTCAAAATTATCGCGTTAACGCGCGGTAATTATTTTTTTTAATTAATCACGTTAAAATATTTAACGCAATTAACGCACATGTCCCGCTCAGACAGTATTCTGCCTTTTGGTAAGTTTTACAGCAGGCTTTTTGTGCTGTCTAACAGCAACCTCTTGTGGTCGCTTTGCGACATGGTTTATTTTTTTTCTTGCCAGTTCAATATGGCTGCACGACGTCTCGGGCTGACGCCTACGTTGTAATGTTGTGCTTATATGATCCTTGGACAAGATTTGTCCGTAAGTATGGTTGTTGTAAAGAATGTACATATTATGTTAGTAAGCGAAATGTTCTATTTTTTGTATGAGACGCTTTTTGTTTATGTTTAGTGAACCTGTATAGCGTGCTAAGCTAATGTTGTTGCTAATGCAATGCTTGTGTACTTTTTTTTGTTGTAGTTTTACGACGGTCTAAAGAGGACAATGGTTTGAGGCTATTTTATTAATAAATCAGATGAAAGATAAAAGGGAGAAGTCTGATTATTAAGGCGTCGTTCACTAGCTGTCTAGCTTTGGAGAAAGTAGATGGTTCGGAGTGAGGACAGCATAGACAGATTTAAATGACAGTAGAGTGAAATGCCCACTACAGTCCTTATGTACCCTATGTTGAATGTACAGTGGGGAGAACAAGTATTTGATACACTGCCAATGGGTTTTCCCATTGGCAGTGTATCAAATACTTGTTCTCCCCACTGTATATATCCATCTTGTGTCTTATCTTTCCATTCCAACAATTTATTTTACAGAATATATATATAATTTACAGAAAAATGGCATATTTTATAGATGGTTTGAATTGCGATTAATTGCGATTAATTACGATTAATTAATTTTAAAGCTGTAATTAACTCGATTAAAAATTTTAATCGTTTGACAGCCCTACAATAAATACAAAATTGTTAATAATCTCTTAACTTTCCAGGAGTGCAAAAAAGAAACATTTGTCTTCAAGGGATCCACGCATAGAAAGACTTGTAGTTCTTAAAAGATAAACGTTATTATGAGTTAAAATAATTTGATATTGAAACCCCTCTTGCTGTTTTCATTTTTATACAATTGTGAAATTAGTTTAACTAGTAGGTCGCCTTTGTTGTTGACGTTGCAGAGCGCTGACGTCACATGGTTACGCTGCCGGGCTTCCAGAGTATGACTCAGGCAACATAAACATGTCATCTGTTCAACCCTGTCAATTTGAACCCGAGATGAACATTAATGAGCATAACAGCACTGTCGATATTTCACAAAACGAGCAGCAAAAGCAAAATGAACAGGAAAGACGGGATGAAACGAGACGAGAGTAGGAAAAAAAACGGTGTTCTGCCACAATGTGCTACAGCGGCGAAACGTCTTACAAGAGACGAATTTGACACCCAAAGTACTACCGTGTGCGTTCAGCTTGTTTTGTTTAGATGCATACATACAGAAAATACTAAAGATGCCTTAAGAAAATACTTAAACGTAGTAATATCAAATAAGAGTGGTTTAAATATGCTACTTGACTAATGTGGTCAACAGATCAACAATTTGCTTTAAAGCTACCTCAAGAAAACACTATGCTTTAAAGTATGAGAGGGAAACACATGCAAAAAGTATTTTGAGGCAATCAAAAGGTAATAAAACACTCGCAAATAGTAAGTCTTTTAACTGATGAGCGCATGTCTTGGACGTCTCGCCAGTAGAAGGAATTGTAGTAACCAGTAGTATTCGTCGAGTGATATTATGTATTTTTAAATCAATGGCAATATTTTATGTGTTTCTAATAACAAATTTTAGTGAAAGAGAACAATTGTGCCTTATCAGGGCCTACAAGTCTTTAAGTCCGAGGTTCCCTTTAAGACCACTCAACATTGTCTGTCCAAATAAATCATAAAATATAACCGAAAAACAATAAAATATAACCGAAAAACTTCTTAGTCAGGGAATAACAAAAATAAACAAAAATCTAGCCTTCCTTTGGGTAGAACACTACTGCTTTTGTCCACAAGCAAAGCCAAAATCAACAAAAAATTAAAGCTCCTTTGGGTTGCATTAAGACCACATACAGTAAATAAAATTCAAATTAGATTTGAGGAGAAGGGGGTGAACTTCAGTTTACTAAATTTCCCACAGTTTAATTAACGTTAACAGTAAAAAAAAAAAAACATACAGGAGGACACTTCTCTCTAAGGCTAGGTTCATACTACAGGTCTTAATGCACAAATCCGATTTTTTGTCATATCTGTTTTTTTGGCGTGCCCATTCAGACTGCCTTTGTCCATTGAGACCTTTCAAGTACTACGCATGCGCACTAATTCGCAGTCCGACACCAGCTGAGCAAGACGACCAGCATGCGCAGAAGCATCAAAACAAATGACCACACATGCTGGCTGTCATCCGTTATTCCAGGGATATCATATTTTGCTTTTTAAAAAGAGGACACAAATAACAGACATAAATAATCCCAGTTTAGGCTTATATTCAAAGTATATGGATCGGTAGCATGCACGCACTGTCCGTGCATGTCACACACACATACGGGCAGTTTGCCCCGACTCTCGGCCGTGTAAGCAATGTTGAAATATTGCTTATATGGAGCAGACAGAAAACCAATCATTCTCAGTAGGGTTGTTCCGATCATGTTTTTTTGCTCCCGATCCGATCCCGATCGTTTTAGTTTGAGTATTTGCCGATCTTTCGATATTTCCTGATCCGATTGCTTTTTTTTTTGCTCCCGATTCAAATCCAATCATTCCCGATCATTTTTCCCGATCATATACATTTTGGCAATGCATTAAGAAAAAAATGAATAAAACTCAGATGAATATATACATTCAACATACAGTACATAAGTACTGTATTTGTTTATTATGATAATAAATCCTCAAGATGGCATTTACATTATTAAGATTCTTTCTGTCAGAGGGATCCACGGATAGAAAGACTTGTGACTTTGTATATTGTGACTAAATATTGCCATCTAGTGTATTCGTTGAGCTTTTAGTAAATGATACTGTAGCCATGCCCAAATGCATGATGGGTGGATGTAACACGCCTTTAGCAACCATGACTGTGCGTAGTGCTACCAATTGATATATCTTCTCTGCATTGGGAAATAACATCGGGTGTTAAGAAAAAGATCAATTGCTACCTTGCTTCCCCATATTGCTTCCCACGATATGTATAATCATAGGGAGAGGGATTGTAAGGCTTTAGCCAATTAAAAAAAGGCTCCTATGGCTGCCAAAATTCACTCTACTCATTTTACGCTGTCTTTTAGCTCTCTATATAGGTAAAACGGCGCCATTACAGATTGAGCGTGACAATGCTTGAGTGGGTCGTGCAGCGCATGCATTAATTGCATTAAATATTTTAATCTGATACATTTTTTTTTTAATTAATTACCGCCGTTATCGGGATAAATTTGATAACCCTACCTTAAGCCTAAACTACAGACTCTGGATGAGTGTAACATATTATGTCTGTAACGTTAAATACAATTAGAAAACGATTTAATTAAAAAATATATATATATTAAAAAAAGACATGTCCGATATTTTTTTGCCGATTACGAAACTTTGAAAATGACGTGATCGGACCCGATCGATCAGGACATCTCTAATTCTCAGGTTTATCCTCAACCCATTTTTATTTTTTTTATGACTTGTCAAGTCCGACCCTTCTTGTTCAAGCCGTGTTCAAGGTAAGCTAGGCGCTAATAACGCACAGCTGCACCGCTACCGTAGCGTCTCTCTCGCTTTTTGATGACGTAATTGCAGCATGAATTCCGATTTGAGAGACTGGACAGTACAGACCGCCGCGACAGTCTGGAAAAATGTGGCCCAGATCGGATTTCAACCACATACGAAAGTGACCCAAATTGAATTTGAAATGGTCCAGCGACTCGTCACGTTCAGACCGTCAAGTTAATGCCTCACTCGAGTCGGAAAAACACAAAAAAATCGGATTCGTGCATTAAGACCTGTAGTTTAATGTTATGCTAACTCTGATGCCTGTCAGACTTTCAGTAGTGGTGTGTTCCCCACCTCCACAACATTGACGTCTTTTTATATTCCTTACGGCGGCTGCTCCTGGCCAAAACAAACTTCTAATATCCCTCCCCTTCGAAGGGGGCGGAGGAGGCAGAATGTTTGCGTGGGGGGGGGGATTGTCAAGTCATTAGCCAATTAAACGTTCAGTTAAGGGGGGAAAAATGGATCCGCAAATTTAAGCAAGTGAAAAGGGATCAATGTAAGTCCGAACATAATGAAAACAATTCACATAATAATGGTAGGGTGAATTCTATCCTTACAACATATATGAAGGAATTCTAAATTACCTATATAACTGAAATCATTATATAATGCAAATAAGGTTTCTTAAAAGTTGGTGGGGACAATTTCCGCATCCTGAAAAGTTGGTAGTGTTATGTCCCTACTGTCCCTATGCAAATCTACGCCCTTCAAAATGTCTAGCGACAACACTATTTTTGAGTTGTTGTTTGTTTTCCCCTCCATTTTATTGTGAAGTGCTTTCAGTATAGGAGTCGACACACCCAGAGCTTTATTGACAAGTGAAAATCCACAACACAGATTTATCAAATTTAGGGGCTTACTTTGTCTTGCCAGTGCCAGTGCTTCACAGCTTCATGGTACCGTGTTCTTGTGAATGTCACCTGATTGGGGTGGATGAAATATAATATAATACTGATTATATGGCTTTTGAATGACAATTGACTCATCAAATGATTGAGGCGCACTTGCCATCGTGTAAAGTGGGATGATTGTATTTGGCATGAGAAAATGGAGGATGTTATCGACACGCTTTCGGAAAAGGAACCATTTGGAGTTGACATGCGCACGCATCTGGAAAAACAAAGAACTCGAGTTATTTGAATGCAGAGTGAATTTCTGAGTTCAATTACCTGTACGAATCACACAATAAAGGTTTTTGTAATAATATGGAGGATGAGGCCTACTCTTTGCATCATAAGTGCATTAACTCATTGCCTGCCTTTGACAACAATATATTGAAACTGGGAGGATTGGCTGCGAATGCTCATGTTTTATTGCAATGGATTGGACGTCGTCAATGGCAGCCAATTAATTCATCTGAAAGTGGGGATTGAAGTAATATAAAATGAGATCAGTTTTCAAGTGTTGTTGGTCCTTGGACTCCTTTGTCATGTCACGTGTCCATCATGTTCCCATTCTTCAAGCCAGTCACTATTTATGTTCCTCATTTGAATTTTACATCATTTGCAATCTGCCTGTCAGATGTGCATTGCATAAATTAGCATATAGAGTCATTAGAATGATTAAAGTTTGTTGGATACATTTTGACAACATATGCTGTTTACTAGGATGGAAACATAATAGTATTATCCTCAATGTTGCTTTGGATTAAATATACTGACTCTCTATTCTCTTCCATAAAACTTGAAAATGCAATGGGCACAGCCCAAGACAACTAACTTGAGATTTTTAAAAAATCATATTGAAAAGAAACGGAACAAATTGCTGTTATATGCTATGGATTAATTAGTTCCGTTTTCCCTTTCCCTGGTCCCAAGGGGCTATTTAGTATTAAACTGCAATGCACACTATTAAATCGTGCCCGAGCTCCAATATCTATAACCTAGCAACACAGCCTGTACACCTTGTGACAAGGTCATATTTCACCATCTCTTTAGTTTCTACATTTATACATTAGCAAGTACAGTGGGGCAAATAAATATTTAGTCAACCACTAATTGTGCAAGTTCTCCCACTTGAAAATATTAGAGAGGCCTGTAATTGTCAACATGGGTGACCTCAACCATGAGAGACAGAATGTGGGGGAAAAAAAACAGAAAATCACATAGTTTGATTTTTAAAGAATTTATTTGCAAATCATGGTGGAAAATAAGTATTTGGTCAATACCAAAAGTTCATCTCAATACTTTGTCATGTACCCTTTGTTGGCAATAACGGAGGCCAAATGTTTTCTGTAACTCTTCACAAGCTTTTCACACACTGTTGCTGGTATTTTGGCCCATTCCTCCATGCAGATCTCCTCTAGAGAAGTGATGTTTTTTGGGGCTGTCGTTGGGCAACACAGACTTTCAACTCCCTCCACAGATTTTCTATGGGGTTGAGATCTGGAGACTGGCTAGGCCACTCCAGGACCTTGAAATGCTTCTTACGAAGCCATTCCTTTGTTGACCTGGCTGTGTGTTTGGGATCATTGTCATGCTGAAAAACCCAGCCACGTTTCATCTTCAATGCCCTTGCTGATGGAAGGAGATTTTCACTCAAAATCTCTCAATGCATGGCCCCATTCATTCTTTTCTTTACACAGATCAGTGGTCCTGGTCCCTTGCAGAAAAACAGCCCCAAAGCATGATGTTTCCCCCCCATGCTTCACAGTGTGTACGGTGTTCTTCGGATGCAATTCAGTATTCTATCTCCTCCAAACACGAGAACCTGTGTTTCGACCAAAAAGTTCTATTTTGGTTTCATCTGACCATAACACATTCTCCCAGTCCTCTTCTGGATCATCCAAATGCTCTCTACCGAACCGCAGACGAGCCTGGACGTGTACTGGCTTCAGCAGGGGGACACGTCTAGCAGTGCAGGATTTGAGTGGCGGCGCATTGTGTTACTCATAGTAGCCTTTGATACTGTGGTCCCAGCTCTCTGTAGGTCATTCACTAGGTCCCCCCGTGTGGTTCTGAGATTTTTGCTCACCGTTCTTATCATTTTGACGCCACAGGGTGAGATCTTGCATTGAGCCCCAGATCGAGAGAGATTATCAGTGGTCTTGAATGTCTTCCATTTTCTAATAATTGCTCCCACAGTTGATTTCTTTACACCAAGTGAAGAGTGAAGAGTTACAGAAAACGTTTGGACTCCGTTATTGCCAACAAAGGGTACATAACAAAGTATTGAGATGAACTTTTGGTATTGACCAAATACTTATTTTCCACCATGATTTGCAAATAAATTCTTTAAAAATCAAACAAGGTGATTTTCAGTTTGTTTGTTTTTTTCCCCACATTCTGTCTCTCATGGTTGAGGTTTACCCATGTTGACAATTACAGGCCTCTCTAATCTTTTCAAGTAAGAGAACTTGCACAATTGGTGGTTGACTAAATACTTATTTGCCCCACTGTATGAGGTCAGGCCAAACACACACAATAAACATGCATTACTTCAATGTAGTTGTACATAGCTAGGTCTGCAATCGCATGGTCATCAGGAACTCGCACTCTGGTATACTCTGGCAGGACAGCACCTATGTACAAAGCAGTCGTGAAATTATTTATTGGAACTGATAACACACATTCGTCTATATCAAAGAACACTTACTGAAATCTTCATTGAACTGCTCCATTATTTCATCAAACACTTTGCAATCCTCAAACCCCTATAAAACATAAACAGATGAACAAATCTGTATTTTAAAATTTTTTTATTTGTTTATTTATTTTTGTGACTTTTTACTTACGGCATTCATTCCCTGTCCATAGAAAGGCACCACTGCATGCGCCGCGTCACCCATAAGGACACATTTGTCACCAATGTGATATGGGGAGCACTTGACAGATACCATGGCCTGGGCAGGCAATCGAAAATAATCTCTCTTGAGAGCATCGCTGAGAGACATAAATAGGAAGAAAATTGCATTTTAGACTCTTGGTGTCCATCTTGAAAGCTGCATGGGCTGTCCTGGCTTTTTACTGCGCTGTCATCCCATTTGAGTAAGACAATGCAACTGTTTGTCGAGTAAAAGAGCCAGAGAGGAACTAAAGCACAGATTTAGTTGTTTGCTCCTCACGCTCTAAATGATGCCCCCGCTGCGAGAAGGCCTGGAGTGTTAGTAAAGCTCATGTTATGTGCTCGCTGTCTATCAGCTACAGCGCGCGCTTCACCTTCAATTAAAACCGGCATGTAAGAGTCAGACTTCAATTTCACACTTCGCAGACTGTGTTTGTCTGGATGGAGTTGATGAGATGGGAAATATTCTGAGGATAGCATGGCTTAGTTAGATGTGGAAAAAAGGAAAGGGAGGATGAAATTCTGAAATCAACAGTGTCAGAGAGGTAAAGGTGAGGAAGTCGCTTACACTCCTATTAATGGTATGCTGTCAGGAAAGTATTTTTGGAAAAACTCAATGACTTCATCCCCTGTGGTGATCTTCTCAAACTCTTCAAAGGGCATGAAGAGAGTGCAGGTGAAAGTCTTGTCCTATAAAGAATAGAAGAGATTCATATGGATTTCAGATCTTTTCATTCAGCGAGTGGCATCATGAGACGCTTCGGAGTAGTATTTCTCTCTTGTACGCACAGAATACTGAAATACGGCTATCCAATAGAGTGCCATTCTTGTGTGCCACATTATTTACAACTGTGTTTTGTTGTCAAGGTTCTTATTTGACCGCAATGCCAGCTCTTAAATACCACAATATCAATTAGCAGCACATGGCATTTACAATCTGTCCTTTCTGAAATCTGGTGATGATAACAATTGGAAATGAACTGATGAAGGTGGATGATCTGGAAGTGGTCAATGTCTGTGTCAGATCTTAATCAGTCAATTTTGTAGGTGGGGGGGGGGGGGCTTATAAAACTACTATCTTTAAGCTCAGACTTCAAAATGATATTGACGGGACTCAATCGGGGGCCTGCATTGTTGGCGTTTCTGCCAAATCTAACCGAGTGGAATCACAGACAAAGAGCTTTTTTCGTTGAAAATTCTTGTGAATAAATGCTTAAATCCCTGATTTCTTCATAGATATGGACGTAAAGCAGTCTCGATTCTTGGTTAAAAGCAAAAAAAATGTGCAGTTAGCATTTATTTTACGTACTTAATACGTTGAAGTACGATGCTAGTCTGTCAGTAAATGTGGTGGCCGCCATCTGTAAACAAAGCTTTTCCGGTGAAAATTCTTGTGAATAAATGCTTAAATCCCCGAATTCTTTATAAATATGGACGTAAAACAGTCTCCATTCTTGGTTAAAAGCAAAAATAAAAAATGTGCAGTTAGCATTTATTTTACGTAAAGATGTTAAGTACGATGCTAGTCTGTCAGTCAATGTGGCGGGCGCCATATGTAAACAGAGCTTTTCCCGTGAAAATATCTGTGAATAAATGCTTAAATCCCTGAAATATTTATAGATATGGACGTAAAACAGTCTCGATTCTTGGTTAAAAGCAAAAAAAATGTGCAGTTAGCATTTATTTTACGTAAATATGTTGAAGTACGATGCTAGTCTGTCAGTTAATGTGGCGGGCGCCACATGTAAACAGAGCTTTTCCGGTGAAAATATCTGATAATAAATGCTTAAATCCCTGAATTCTTCATAGATATGGACGTAAGACAGTCTCTTGGTAAAAAGCACCAAAAAAAAAACTGTTTGCATTTATTTTACGTAAATACGTCAAAGAATGATGCTAGTTTGTTAGACAATGTGGCGGCAGCCTTACAACAAAGACCTTCTTACGTTGAAAATTCTTGTGAAAAAACGAAAAATAATATTACCTTGAATCCTCGAACAAATCACTCCTGAGACAATCCTTCTAGTTTTTTATGCGGTACAGCTTTCGTACTTTTTCTACATAAATCCAGCGTTGGATCGCTGCATGTGTCCCTGCGACCGACTGCGGATAATTGAAGCGGATTGTGGGATGGCCCCCTACTTGAAGGCGTGGCGCAGTGACGGTCGAATCTGACCCGTCAATATCCTTATGAAGTCTATGCTTTAAGGCAACCATGCCTTTAGAACTATTTGGACATGAGGGATGTACAGTCTGAAGTAATTTCACCTGACCTTGTTCAAAAAGAAGTAAGCTTTCTTAAGTGCTCAAAGGTTTTTGTTCTCTTTTGACTGATCATTTTGGCATTAAAAATAAGGCATTCCGTTTTCTCTTCCCTCCTTTGTAATAGAATGTCTTTGACATATTCATATTTAACCTTTCGTCACTTGAGACAAGTAAAAGAGCAGCTGCTGACACAGCCATGTAGAAAAATCCTTTCAGAATTAGTGGCGACAGCAGTGACACAGCAATGTTTATTAGTAGGGTGACCATATTTTGATTTCCAAAAAGAGGACACTACGCCTCGAGACACTTAAATTTTACTTGAAGTTCACTCAAAGATGCCTTATCAGTTTAATACATTTAAAGTGTTCCTACTCCGTCTGGATAGAAAAAGTCAGTTTTATATAAAAAAAAATAATAATAATAATAACAATAATAGCTATATAACCAAAGACACAAATTCTAATTCGGAGAGGTTATCTAACCATAAGATAATAACGAGAAAAAAAAAAAGAAACACTGGAATTAAGTAGTGATTAAAAAAAATGCCTCTTCTGTATTGGCAAATCCTTGAACAAAATAACAGCTGTCTTTTCAATTCTTAATGTACAAATAAATAATCTGAAACAATATTCTGAATAATACCTTTTCTGTAGAAAATCTAGCTTTAATAAAAAGCTCATTTCTCTTACCAGTGAAATAATGTAAATCAAACCATAGCCTCAAGACTATCACTACAATTGTCATTGGCAAATTGTTATTCCCACTCAAATTCAGCCGTACCCTCAAGACTATCACTACAATAGTTGTTGACAAATGGTTATTCCCACTCTATTATTATTCTCATTAAATCCTTTAGATTACATGCAAACAATCACCTAAATAAACAGACAAACAATTCAACCAGCATGTTTCCAAACGCAGCACTTCAAAACTACATATCCCGTAAGGCCTAGCGCGGCTTACCTCACTGACAGCTACCACCGGTAGCTGAGGCAAAAATCAAACATTGCCACAAAAGTTTGCAATCATCAGCAGCGTAACGATGCGACACCAAACGGGATTTTACAGATCACACCAGTACCAAACTCCGACAGAAGTCAACAGTTGCCGAAAGGTAAGTTTAGCAAGTGTACATACCGATAGCCTGTGAGCCTGTGAATGAGAATTAACTGTTGATGCCATGATAAAGCCAGTCAGTGACTGTGCACGCATACGTAAATTTGTATCCAAAGTAGAATAAAGGTATTTTCAAGTTAATAACAGTTTTAGGTACATGAGCACATGATTACCGTATTGGCCCGAATATAAGACGGCCCTGATTATAAGACGACCCCCACTTTTTCAAGACTCAAGTTTGAAAAAAGGCCTTTAAACACCAAATTAATTTTTATACAGAAAATAATTACAGTACAGCCGAAACAAATGATTATAACAATATATTTGAGAGAAAAAGCATGTTATTTTGCCTCATTCAAATCTTAATATCTGAACATTTAAATATGGAAACTAAAGTACAATCACATTCGTAAATGAAAGCTTCTGGTTTTTGAAATGTAAATAAACCAATCTATTGTGATAAAACAACAAAACTGCAACAACTGCATTAACCATCAAAGTGAAGTCTAACTGTAACTGTAGTCTTGAAACAAATCTGAATAAGGAAAAGCATTGCAATAAAATAATGCAAACTGGTTAAACTACAAAGAGTAGCGGAGATCTGACATGACAGAACATCGCTTGCTTCAATGATATCTGGCGTCATCTAGCGTCGTGAATGGTGAGAGTAGCTGAGATCTGTCATGACAGAACATCGCTTCAATGATATCTGGCGCCATCTAGCGTCGTGAATGGATATAATGTTTGGACCGCGAATATAAGACGACCCCCTCTTTTTCAGTGTTATTTCAATGCAAAAAAACACTGTCTTATAGACCCTACTCACCAACGTCACAGAATGACGTGTCGCTGTATCTGGCCGCCATATTGTCCGTCAGTGTTTATCCGTATTCTCAATGGTTTCGATTTGTCGTGCAATTTATAGTGCAATTCATGGAAGACCCGGTGCTTTCAGACGCTGTAAACTCATTGGATGCGTTGCATAAAAGGCGTTATGTGGAAAAGCTTCAGTCTATCCATTCGCCAGATCCATATTTGATGCCTAAATCGATATTTTTCGACCCGCTGTCTTCGCCCTCTCTGCCTGACATCTGCTACCCTGATATCTACAACTATCTAGTCCACACAAAATCAGCCTATTCACGAAAGTTTGAAAGACTTTAAGAGCAGCACTCTAAGCAATATTACCCCGTGTGACCCTTTACTTCCAATTTTCTAAAATGGCGACAATCAATAAAAAAAAAGTTGACTGCGATGGCCGACGCTTCAAGGATAGGTGGATATTGGAGTATTTCTTCAATAAAACACGCAACAACTGTGTCTGCCTCATTTGCAAAGAGACAGTCACTGTTTTCAAAGAGTTCGATGTGACGCAATATTACCAACAAGACACGCTGACATGTACGACAACATTACAGGGAAGATACGCAGCAAGAAATTAGAGCAACTTGAAGCTAGTTTAATTTCACAGCAGCAGTATTTCGCAAGAGCCCGAGTGTCGAAAGAGAACGCCACAAAGACGAGATTGTTGAAATTATGAATTAAAAAAATTATAAAGCAAATGTGACACACAGAAGGGCTTGCTAAAATTTGTTTAAATATATTGTTCTATGTAAATCAGCCAAGGTAGCCCCCCGCATTTTTACCACACCAAATCTGGCCCCCTTTGCAAAAGGTTTGGACACACCTGTTTTACTTCTTTCACTTGGTACCAGCTAAATATTATTCAAAAAATAATGATGGTGGAAGAAATAAGCATCTTGAATTTGAAACTTTATGTTGTCGGCGATTAGCCTCGCAATGATCTTAATTGTGGTTGTCAGCCCAAAACCCTCTAAATATATATTAAATGCATCTTACCAGATATAAAATGACTACTACATAATCTGTAGTGATTGTTTGGTGCCCAGTTTTCTCGTCGAATTGCAGCAGTCCATCTCGCTCTCCTCTCCGGGTCTCTCGGAATACGGTAGAACTTCAAGTCTCTCCGTCTATCTTCTCTGTTATTGCAACCAACCGCCACACACGCCTTCACCATTTTGATTATTAATGTTAACGAGCAGAAAAACACGCCATAATAGGAGGAATTTACGTAGCGGTAATGCTTAAACCCGACGAGCTGACGGACAATATGGCGCGGGGGCGTGGTTGTGACGTCATGTGAGTAGGGTCTATAGTCGGGCCAATACGGTATATACAGTGCCTTGCAAAAGTATTCGGCCCCCTTGAATCTTGCAACCTTTCGCCACATTTCAGGCTTCAAACATAAAGATATGAAATTTAATTTTTTTGTCAAGAATCAACAACAAGTGGGACACAATCGTGAAGTGGAACAACATTTATTGGATAATTTAAACTTTTTTAACAAATAAAAAACTGAAAAGTGGGGCGTGCAATATTATTCGGCCCCTTTACTTTCAGTGCAGCAAACTCACTCCAGAAGTTCAGTGAGGATCTCTGAATGATCCAATGTTGTCCTAAATGACCGATGATGATAAATAGAATCCACCTGTGTGTAATCAAGTCTCCGTATAAATGCACCTGCTCTGTGATAGTCTCAGGGTTCTGTTTAAAGTGCAGAGAGCATTATGAAAACCAAGGAACACACCAGGCAGGTCCGAGATACTGTTGTGGAGAAGTTTAAAGCTGGATTTCGATACAAAAAGATTTCCCAAGCTTTAAACATCTCAAGGAGCACTGTGCAAGCCATCATATTGAAATGGAAGGAGCATCAGACCACTGCAAATCTACCAAGACCCGGCCGTCCTTCCAAACTTTCTTCTCAAACAAGGAGAAAACTGATCAGAGATGCAGCCAAGAGGACCATGATCACTCTGGATGAACTGCAGAGATCTACAGCTGAGGTGGGAGAGTCTGTCCATAGGACAACAATCAGTCGTACTGCACAAATCTGGCCTTTATGGAAGAGTGGCAAGAAGAAAGCCATTCCTCAAAGATATCCATAAAAAGTCTCGTTTAAAGTTTGCCACAAGCCACCTGGGAGACACACCAAACATGTGGAAGAAGGTGCTCTGGTCAGATGAAACCAAAATTGAACTTTTTGGCCACAATGCAAAACGATATGTTTGGCGTAAAAGCAACACAGCTCATCACCCTGAACACACCATCCCCACTGTCAAACATGGTGGTGGCAGCATCATGGTTTGGGACTGCTTTTCTTCAGCAGGGACAGGGAAGATGGTTAAAATTGACGGGAAGATGGATGCAGCCAAATACAGGAACATTCTGGAAGAAAACCTGTTGGTATCTGCACAAGACCTGAGACTGGGACGGAGATTTATCTTCCAACAGGACAATGATCCAAAACATAAAGCCAAATCTACAATGGAATGGTTCAAAAATAAACGTATCCAGGTGTTAGAATGGCCAAGTCAAAGTCCAGACCTAAATCCAATCGAGAATCTGTGGAAAGAACTGAAGACTGCTGTTCACAAACACTCTCCATCCAACCTCACTGAGCTCAAGCTGTTTTGCAAGGAAGAATGGGCAAGAATGTCAGTCTCTCGATGTGCAAAACTGATAGAAACATACCCCAAGCGACTTGCAGCTGTAATTGGAGCAAAAGGTGGCGCTACAAAGTATTAACGCAAGGGGGCCGAATAATATTGCACGCCCCACTTTTCAGTTTTTTATTTGTTAAAAAAGTTTAAATTATCCAATAAATTTTGTTCCACTTCACGATTGTGTCCCACTTGTTGTTGATTCTTGACAAAAAATTTAAATTTTATATCTTTATGTTTGAAGCCTGAAATGTGGCGAAAGGTTGCAAGGTTCAAGGGGGCCGAATACTTTTGCAAGGCACTGTACGTATTGAACACAAGTCTTAACAACATGGCAGGCTCTTTGGGAACATGTCACAGGCCTGACAGTACTGTAGTATTCTGTGCAAATCATCAGTCAAAAAAACATACATTTTCATGAATTTATAAAACCCCGCCGGACGCCACAGGATGTAAAAACTGGACATGTCGGGGCAAAAGAGGAAGTTTGGTCACCCTATTGATAGGAAACAACAAATTTTGACTTAGTGGATAAAATCACTTTATGAATAACAAGTTTAAGATATATCGCAGTGCAAGTCTCCCTATTAGTCGGTCTGGAATAGTACATATGGCTAATTAACCACTCAAGGGCATCACTAAAGGTCAATCATCACTTGGAAGTTTCATAACTGATTATGCTGATTACGCCAAATGTATGCAAATACTATGAGCTAATGGCATTTTAAATCATGCATCCACATCGATGAGAGAAACAGGAATCCTACTTACCAAGTTGGGGAGTGCAATCATCATGAACTTGTTCCGGGGCCAAATGTGGAGATAATTGGGCTTCATGGCAAACTAGGGTTGGAAAATCAGTTTGGGTTTAAACATTTATTCCTGAAAAGTGGGATTATTGCACTCGAAGCAGGACTGACCTGTTCATTGACAGGGGGCATGGTGAGCTCCATGTAGCCATGAGGGATGTAAGTCTGACTGTAGTTAAAGCGGCTTTGACGAAGGAATTGCTTGCGAACAGCTGAAAAGGCTCCGTCACAACCCACAATGAGGTCTGCTTCTATATGTTCTTTGGAGCCGTCTGGCCTGAAGTGCACAGAGAACCATAGACACACTCAAAGCACATACATGCCAGGCCCTTTTTTTATGTACATTACACCTGTATACTCTAATAGAATGTAATTCAAGCAATCTTCTATCGTCTATTCAACAGAAAGATAGATACCCCAGCTCAATTTAAATTGTTAAAACTCTATATGTTACTGTACAGCTCTAACGCTGCAAACTAAAATCGTAACATGTAACACCAATATTGAATATATGCTTAAAAAAACCATCATTAATGCCATCCTAAAGGTAGATGTTTTCAAATGGCTCATATTCGATGACACTGACCCCGAATCTACACATGGTTCTTTTACCCGCCTGCTGTTGCTAGCATGCTAGCTCACGGCTAAGTAAACTGGTATGTTATGTGGACCCACACGTAAGAAAAAAGGAAGTGCTGTGGTGACATACTGGACAGTTTGAGTATGGACACCCTCCCCGCTAGCTCACAGACCATCGTTAGCGGCATTAAATAAGCTAGACCAGGGGTGTCAACTAGGGCTGTCAAACGATTAAATTTTTTAATCCAGTTAATTACAGCTTAAAAATTAATTAATCATAATTAATCGCAATTTAAACCATCTATAAAATATGCAATATTTTTCTGTAAATTATTGTTGGAAGGGAAAGATAAGATACAAGACGGATATATACATTCAACATACGGTACATAAGTACTGTATTTGTTTATTATAACAGTAAATCCACAAGATGGCATTAACATTATTAACATTCTGTTAAAGCGATCCATGGATAGAAAGACTTGTAGTTCTTAAAAGATAAATGTTAGTACAAGTTATAGGAATTTTATAGTAAAACCCCTCTTAATGTTTTCGTTTTAATAAAATTTGTGAAATTTTCAATCAAAAAATAAACTAGTAGCTCGCCATTGTTGATGTCAATAATTACACAATGCTCACGTGGTGCTGAAACCCATAAAGTCAGTCGCACCCAAGCGCCAGCAGAGGGTGACAAAACACCGAAAAACACAAGTAACGTGTATTTTACACAGTGCTGTCATTTTAATCTGTTTGAGCCGGGCATGTTCGCTCAAATGGTCACGAAAATCATCACGGAGATCCGGGATCAAGAAAGGCTCGCTCGCGGAAACCGGGCAAGGGCGGATGATGATTAATCTTCAGGAGCGTATTACAGCGGACGTGGGCCTCCATGACACCCCCGGCCACCCCTCCCTACACCAACTTGAAAATCAACCTATCCAATGAACCTACTCGAATTGACAATATTGCGTAGTGCCATGACAATCAATGACTTCTGGAAAGATGTATAGGTGAAAAAACGGACAAGAGCAAAAAAAAAAAAAAAAAAAAAAACAACACGGAAAATAAAAGCTCATGTAATGTGACTATGCAACTCTACCATGCTAGACTGTGCATGATAAGCATATGTTTTTTCCCATCTTCCTTTGTCTGTCATCGGTCTTTCCGGCAAATTATTCCATATTTTGTGACTGTCAATGATTCTTTTTCTTTGCCCAAACTATCCCACATTTTTTGTAACTGTCAATGATACCGATGATGATGATAATAAATATTTAATTCATTCATGAATGCGTCAAATATTTTAACGTGATTGATTAAAAAAATTAATTACCGCCCGTTAACTCAATAATTTTGACATAGTCAACTCAAATTCACAGTGGGCCAAAATTTTAAATTGAACAAAGCCGTGGGTCGAGGTTGAACAAATGAAAATTTTTACATGGAACCAACCCAGTTTTGATTTAACAATGAATATTGAACAAGCAAGTCTTACATAACTCAAAAGTACAGGCGTGCAAAATCGAGTTGCTAATAATACTACTAATAATAACAATAGTAGTAATAATAATAATAATAAAAAAAGAAACATATCAATGACAAATTAAATAAAATTTTGATAAAAATTGAATGCCTCCTTTCTGTTTGCAGCCTTCTGAGATACAGTAAATGTCCAAATTAGCTTCTTACACAGGCTAATAAATTCTAAAATAAAAAATGGCTTTTGTGAACATTTTCTGTCGTGAAAACAAAGCTCTTTTCATTCCCTTTATCTTCTGGCTCTTTTCAGTCGTGCCCATATCCTTATATTTGTCCTGGTGTTTTGTTTTATAGTGTCGTCTAATATTGTACTCCTTGGTTACTGACATGTTGGCTCTACAAACAAGACCAAAAGGTCTGTCTTTTCCATGTGTAAACAGATATTCCGTCTCCCACCTGTCCCAAAAAGTTTTCTGCCTTTCTTTTTGCCATGTCTTGGTAAGGTAATATAGTGACAGCTGAAGTTTGAGGTCGCAGTGTGGTCCGGGGGAGAGGAACGGGGATACGGAGTCATCCGGGGGTTTTAGCCGAAGGAGTGTGCACGAAGATGAATCACTACCTTCTTAATACATCCATGACAGCTACCATAGACGCTACTGACACAGAGGAGGGGTGTGTCTGCCTCTGTTGCTTTGTGTTGACGCACCAAAACAACAGCAGAGCATCACGGGATTTATAGTATAAGCGGTGAATGTGGCATTACAGCGCTGCCTCTGTGTAATATTGGCGGGCCAGCAGCTCTAATATTAATTTGAAATTGCCTCACGGGCCAAATATAATTACACTGCAGGCCAAATCTGGCCCACGGGCCAGAGTTTTACACCTATGGGCTAGACGATTCACGGAATATTTGTCTAAAATTCAAGGTTCAAGATTTTTGACAAATATAGACAAGTTTCCTGAGCGAAACATGGGCGGCGCCATGTTCAACAATTTCTGCAACAGACAGAACAATATGAAGTTGAAGTAAGCAGTGTGTAGACAAAGTTAAAAGAGCAAAATCAAACCACAGGAATCCACAGATTCTCCAAAAATTGATTCGGCACGACGTAGATGAGGCTCCGTGACTTTCAGTACTGTCCGTTTGTTCTTATCGCTTCGTTGATTGTTCGTGGACAAATTCTAACAATCTGTGCAGCCTGTGTTAACATGAGGTGTAGATTGATATGGTAGCCACTTGAGTGGCGAAAATGAGGAAAAATTACAAATAATATAGTTGCCGAATGCAGAAGGGCTGACACGGATTTTGTTGTTACAAGGAAATACAACAAGGTATTTTTCATCTTGTTAGATTATAGTTATGGTATTATGAGCTCATCACACATGTACATATAAACACAAATAGTATGTCATTGTATGTTATTGATCGCCATAAAACTTTTGGACAACATAATTCTATTTGTTTTGTTTAAATTTGAAACGATTTGTGCATGTGCAAAACAAATAAATCACAATTTATAACATTATTAGAAAAAATATTAATGAAGTTGGAGCATAAGTCATCATGAAAGTAGAATGCATGTAGTCTCGATATATGTCCATCAACGTACAGTAAGTGTTTGAGGCACATCAAGCTGTCTTCCCTTGTCTAACAGTGTTTTCCACCTGTAAACCAACGGAGAAAAAACTCGTAACACTTGCATTTATGCGATTACATAATTGTGCCATCCTACACGCACTGATTAGCAACAGGCTAGCAGCAGTTAGCATGTGTTGCAGCCACATCAGTGCTGTAGTTGTAGTAATATTAAACATCATCATAATTACAATTAACAATATCAAAGAGAACAAGTTGTTTCATAAGATTTTAGCTTTAGTATTTTGGATGACTGGACACATGAAAATGCAGGGATCGAAAGAACATACCTTCCATTACACAGTGGCAACATGGCTACATAAACACCAGGTCTTTGTGGTGGCACGGGCTTGGTTCCACATCTGCCTTTATAAACATGTTGTCCTCCCATGTCGTGATGATGGCAGATGGATGTGGTATTTCCAAATTTTGTTTTTTGAGGGATTTTTCATGAGTGATGCCACTCCAGATTCAATGTTGTTTTGGTTAGAGAACGTGCAAAACAGAAGTCGCGAGCAGAAATGTGGAAGTAAAGCGGAAGCACCTCGGAAACTTGTCTATGGCAGAAAACACAGACAAGGCTGAAAAAGCCATTTCTGCTCTTGCACCCCTCTTCAAAATAAACGGCTGTATTTTAAGCCAAAAGAACTGTTGTGTTTGATAGAACAATATGTCTATATGCTGCCATAGCAGATTCATGGTGCATGAAGCCCCCAAACTATTTTTCATTTGTCCGTTTTACCCTGGAAATCCCCGTTTACAGACATCGCGCAACCGCTTTTGTTTCAACCCAGCCATAAAACAAAGGTAATAAATTAGGGCCCGAGCACCAACTGGTGCGAAGGCCCTATTGTTCTGCAAAGGATTATTATTATTCTTTTTCATGGCAAATTAAAATGGCCAATTTGGAGGTCTTAAAATGCTACAAAATTTGCACAAACATGCAGCTTTGCGAAAATTTCAATAATTTGGCAACGTTGTGAAAAAATGTCAAAAAATGGCTCAGTGGCGCCCCCTGGAATTTTTTTTAAAAAGGCCTCCCCATTGAGGTTTTTTCAACGTAGAGCGATGAAATTTGCGGAGATGATACCTTGTGCAAAATTGCTTCAAAAAGTCATCTGCACCCATATTCCAAACCCAACAGGAAACTGGGTATTTTGGATTGAATGTTGAAAAACATGCCATTTTTGTCGAAAACCAGGGTGCATGTTTGAGACCACTGCGCCGCAGCAGTTAGTTGGATCCTCTTCAAAATTGGTGACACTCTTCATGAAACATATGAGATGTTAAGTTATCAAAATGGTGAGTTTTCATTCACGGGCCTGACCTGGGCGGAGTACCAAAGTCGGGCTTATTTGGGGATTAGGGTTAGAGTTTAGGGTTAGGGCTTCTTCACGGCAAATGAAAATGGCCAATTTGAAGTTCTGAACATGCTTTAAAAACTCAACTAAATTTGCACATATCAAAATGGTGAGTTTTCAGTCACGGGCCTGAATTGTGCGGGGTACCAAAGTTGGGCGCTTTTTGGTGTTCAGGTTTAGGTTTAGGGCTTAGGGTAAGGGCTTCTTCTATTTTATCATTTTCAGCTTAGAATGATTAATTGATGTCTAATATTTCGTTTAAGAAAAAAAAAAAAAAAAACGACTTTAAAAAATTATTTACTCGCATATTTTAAACTTTTGAACAAATTACGTCACAATGAAATAAATGGTGTCTGTAAAAAAGTCACGGATATCTACCTCATAACTATCGTTTAATTGTATTTATTTTTTTATTTTTTTTCTTACTGTTGCTTTTTCTCTGATATGTTAGATGAAAAATAATCGATCCAAACAAAGAAAAATTGGAAAAAAAAAAAACGTTTGATAGGGTGAATAAATGAAAAAGAAAATCTCGACCACTCCTTAATGTCTGCGATTTCTGCATGGCGACCCTTGTTATATTACCATGTTTCACCCATAAAATCCCCTAAAAATCCATCTGTGTCCATTGTACTCAGTTATACATGCTACCTGGAGTTTTTGGATTGAAACAAGGTAAGTACGTGATAATATCTCATTAACGTCATGGTGTCTGTAATTCTACTCTTGCGTGCTCTCACCTCCAGATAGGGTTTTGCTGTTTAATTTTTTTTTAAATGCCCTCCTGTTAAAAAATTTTCTTCCCCCAGAAAATTGAGATTTTAAGCTTTCCAATGATGCATATCGGACAGTTTTGAAATTTGGCCAAATTGGGGGTCTCAGAGCGGAACTTCAAGTCACCTGAGTGTTTTCCGCCATATGACATGACTTTTTTTTGTCATATTTTTTACCTTAAACTTTCCCATGGGTGTCATTTTGCTCATTGTCAACTACTGATGACTCATAAATGCTAACAACAATTTAGGCAACTAAGGTCTGCAATTCTATGGTATGGTCCTGGGTTCATTTTTGACCTTCTGAACATGTCTTCATGTTGCCATTAAAATCAAATATAAATAGATCCCGCCTTGAGCGGGTCAGCCCGTTGCTGGGATACAGAACTGCGTATCCCTTATTGTATGCGTCAGACCTGCCCTGTGCCCCAAGCTAACGCAAGTCAATGAACTGCACTTCATAAAGCGCACAGATGTTATGCCTTTCATTCACCCATTCATACTCACTCTAACACACAGTATGTAGGAAGTACAAAAATTTGTATCATAAATGATATACAGTATTAAGCATGATCATCTCGTGGTAAAACAAATATAACTAAAGTGAAATTGAACACAAAAAGGTTTTAAACATTTTCTTTACTGCAATGAGGGCCAGAAATGCTTGTCTCAAATGTCGGGAAATAGTTAAAGTGCACTTTCGACTTATTAATGTTCATTTACCTTTCTTAGGCTACTTATTACCTGAGTCTTTCCAAAGGAAAGGCCAAGGTAATGCTGTTTTTCGTATACTGTTCATTTACCTTTCATAGGCTACTTATTTCCTTATAATATAAAAAAGTCAATCTTCAAAAAATTACATTTCACTGTGCATAATGTAAGTAGTTTGTAATTATTTTGTTGATGTATGTTACTTAAATGTACAATTTTGAATAAAAAATCAGTTTCTGGTGTATGCCTTGTTACAGTAAGTGTAATGCAGTAGCTTAATGCATGTGTAAAACCTGTTTTTACCGTACTGTTTTTCCACCGCAGGGTGGAGTGTGATGCATTCAATACAAAAACAGTTTGATTCAATTAGACATTTTACCCTAATGTTCACACCAATTCCCTGATGTAAAATAACCTTGAGGTGTTTCATTGTTAATGAGGTTGTAAATTGCATGTTGCATTTGCCCGTAAAGACAACCAATTAGATGGATGCATAAAGTCAACCATGTTTCAAAGAGTACTGAATAATTACCACACTCTAGGCAGTAAAAATGTTTAAGGCCACATTCACTTGCATGGTACACAAAATGTGATCAAAAAAATATCGGCCATGCCTTTTTTTTAATATATATACAGTATATTTTAATTAAATCGTATTTATTTTTGTATTTAACGTTACAGACATAATATGTAACACTCATCCAGAGTCTTTAGTTTAGGCTTAAGGTAGGGTTATCAAAAATATCCTGATAACGGCGGCAATTAATTTATTAAAAAATGTGTCACGTTAAAATATTTAACGCTATTAATATGTGCGCTGCACGACCCTCTCACTCATTTTCGCGGTCAATCAGTAATGACGCTGTTTTACCTATATAGAGAGATAAAAGGCAGCACAAAATGAATAGAGTGAATTTTGCCAGCCTTTGGAGCCTTTCTTCAATTGGATAAAACCTTGCAATCCCTCTCCCTATGATTAGAAATATCACGGTAAGCAATGTGGGGAAGCAAGGTGGCAATTGATCTTTGTCCTAATACCTGAAGTTATTTCCCAAAGCAGAGAAGATATATCCATTGGTAGCATGACGCACAGTCATGGTTTTACTTCCCATCATGGTTCCACTTCCCATCATGCATTGGGGCATGGCTGCAGTATCATTTACTGAAAGCTCAACAAATACACTAGATGGCAATATTTAGTCACAATATACAAAGTCACAAGTCTTTCTATCCGTGGATCCCTCTCACAGAAAGAATGTTAATAATGTAAATGCCATCTTGAGGATTTATAGTCATAATAAACAAATACAGTACTTATGTACTGTATGTTGAATGTATATATTCGTCCGAGTTTTATTCATTTTTTTCTTAATGCATTGCCAAAATGTATATGATTGGGAAAAATTATCGGGAATGATTGAGCAAAAAAAAAAAGCAAATATCGGGATCGGCAGATACTCAAACTAAAACGATCGGGATCGGATCGGGAGCAAAAAAAACATGATCGGAACAACCCTAGTAATTAGTTTCCAAGGTACTTCCGCTTTACTTCCTTATGTCTCCAAGCAACTTTTGTTCTAGAATTTCTCCATCCAAAACAACAGTGGAGCTGGAGTAACATTACTCATCAAAATCCCTTAAAAAAGGCAATTTGGAAATAACGAAACCATCAAAGATTATCACGACAAGGGAGGACAACATCTTCATGAAGGCAGAAGTGGAACCAAGCTCATGCCACCACTAAGACCGGGTGTTTTTGCAGCCATGTTGCCGCTGTGTTATGAAAGGTATGTTCTTCCTATTCATGCAATTTCATGTGTCCGGTGCTAAAAAAGCTAAAATCTTGCGCATGAAACGACTTGTTGCCTTTGACATTGTTATTACGATGATGATTTTAATTATGACAGACCCAGCGGCATGGGTGGGCATTAGGGGGGCGGGCCCGCCCTGAGAGACTGCTGTGCCCGCCCTAGCTCAATTAGACTGTACTGTATAATTTTTTTTTTTTAATCTTCCACAAAAACTTAATCTTCCTCAAAAACACACGCACGGAGAGAACGAACCCTCTATTCATCCTATCTTGATCTGTCGTCATTCAATTCAACCAATCTGAGCAGCGAATGAAGGCAATTTCTAGCCAATCACAGATAAGGGGGGCGGGCCGAGTAGCCGGCCATTGGGTGCTCACGTTTATCAGTGGATATGTTATGTTTACGCATGTTTACGCTGAAGCACTTTAGTTGAACAAATGCACTCAGAACTGCACCATTGTTTTTCGCAAACCTGTCAAGTTGTACGGTTTCGGCGTAATTTGTACAAGTGAGCACTGATTTTTAAAAGTGTCCGTACGTTTTTCGCGCAATACGTTTTTTTTTTTTTCTCCATTTGGATTTTGTCACCGTTTCGGCAACGAGACAGTGTGCGTTACTACATTGGTTGAATGACGCGAGAAAAGTCAGAGACACTGAGAGAGAAGGGTGTTGTGACGCTGTAGCAAATGCGATGCTAGGCTTGATGGCTCCAATATTTCCTGACTGTAGCCAACAGCCTACAATCTACGCCTAGATATCAAATGCTTATAGAACTACATGCGAAATGACAGACGGCGGAATTAATAAACAGCCACCATTTTGAAGCAGTAGACTTCTCAGAAAGGCTCTGTTGTAGTGAACCTTCTCAGCGAGCTTAAGTAACTTTTTATCTAAAAGACTCCTAAATCGGCAAAATCTTGACTTGAATCTATCTTTAAATGATGAAACAGTTTTAAAACTTTTAAACTTGGTAGCAATTTTACCAACTTTAACAGTTGATTCACAACATTAAACGATTTCCAAACATAGCGAAGGTTACTATGTTTTTTTGTTTTCTTGTTTTTTAATGAAAAAAAAAAAAAAACATGAAAGGTAACACCAGTTACTTTGCCAAGTAAATAATTACTCTTACCTTAAGGTAACTGAGTTACTAACTCAATTACTTTTTTGGAGAAGTAATTTGTAACTAATTAATTACTTTTTCAAAGTAAGATTAACAACACTGGTCATAAAGATGAAGTCTGCAGAATGAAAAGTGACGAAAGCGGAGATTTCATTCTGCCAATTTGTTGCCGAACACAATTTGCCCGCAACTATTGCTGATCACTTCTCAGAATTAGCTAAATAAATGTTCCCTGACTCAAAGATTGCATCGGTAAGTTAATTTTATCAATTGACTCTTTTAATTTGAGATTTGTTTTTCAAATGTAAAGTGCGTTATAAATAAAATGTATTATTATTATTATTATTATTATTATTATTGGACACACTAACGAACTACCTTCAAGTCAAACTGAATTGCAAGCTGAAGTGCCATGAAGTACAGCCATCAAGACATGATAGAAATTGCCAAAAGTGCTACATACAATTATTACAAAAGTCACAGTTAAATTTTAGTAATCATGATGTAGCTGAAGATATTGATTGTTCTTTGATTGCACCAGGTTATATGTTACAATATTACCAATAAATTCATATTATTTTAAAATTTGAGTTTTATTTTTGTTTCATATTGCACGCTATATACAACGTTGTAAGGTTAGTCACCAATTCTTAAGGGCATACGTCAGTATTTGTAAGATTGCCAATGGCATCGGGTTGACAGGTATGTTTTCGTTTGTCATTGATTTTACGATGAACTACCACTTGTGACTTCAGTGACAGAAAATATTTCAGTGCACTGATGTAGTATTGTACGGGTAACAACGCCACTGTTCAGGCTAAATTTACGTTGACGAAGTGTGCCCCCCCCTAAAAAATGTAATGCCACCCCTGTAATTTCTTTCTGCAGCCGGGTCTGAATTATGATGATCTTTAATATTATTTACTACAACTACTGTATCTGTTGCTAGCCTGTTGCTAATCAGTATATGTAAATGGCACAATTATGTCAACACATACATGCAAGTGTTACAAGTTTTTGTTCGTTTGTTTACAGGTGGAAAACGCTGTTAGGCATGGGAAGACAAGTTGAAGTGCCTCACATCAACACTTACTGTACGCTGATGGACAAATATCGAGACTACATACGTTCTACCCGTGGTCGGCCGAGAGGCTGGGACGGACGGTGGCTCGCCTCACGACGGAGCATCAGCTCGATCCCGACTTCCAACTACGAGCTTTTTAACTGCAGCAACTTTAAGATACGCTATTGGAGCCGAAACTACCGAGGACAGCGTGAGAAAGCCTGTCTGTAGGCTGCCGAGGGTCTGCATAATGTCGGGTCAAGCTGATCCGAAGCTCTATCTGATATCACATTTTCGTATGCTTTTTTTTTTTCTAATAACTTTATAAGTTGTGATTTATTGACCTGTTTTGCACATGCACCATTCGTTTTAAATAAAACAAGAAATGAAATCATGTTGTCCAAATGTTTTATTGTGTTCAATATCTGCAATTAAAAAAATAAAAGACATACCGTGATGGCCCGATTATAAGACGGTGGTTTTGTATTGAAATAACACTAAAAAAGAGGGGGTCATCTTATATTTGCGGTCTAGACATTATACCCATTCATGACGCTAGATGGCGCCAGATATCATTGAAGCGATGTTCTGTCATGACAGATCTCAGCTACTCTTTTTAGTTTAACCAGTTTGCATTATTTTATTGGAATGTTTTTCCTTATTCAGATTTGTTTCAAGACTGCAGTTAGTTAGACTTCACTTTGATGGTTAAAGCAGTTATTGCAATTTTGTTGTTTTATCACAATAGATTGGTTTATTTACATTTCAAAAACCAGAAGCCATTCATTTACGAATGTGATTGCACTTTAGTTTACATATTTAAATGTTCAGATATTAAGATTTGAATGAGGCAAAATAACATGCTTTTTCTCTAAAATATATTGTTATAATCATTTGTTTCGGATGTACTGTAAATATTTTCTGTATAAAAATTAATGTGGTATTCAAAAAGTGTTTTTTCAAACTTGAGTCTTGAAAAAGAGGGGGTCGTCTTATTATCAGCGCCGTCTTATACTCGAGCCAATACGGTACTATTTTTGTTTATCTGTACATACCTCGTAGTATTTCCTCGTAACAACAAAATCCGTGTCAGCCCTTCTCCATTTGTCAAATGTAATATAATTTGTAATTTCACCTCATTTTTCTCACTCAAATGGCCGGCGTATCAATCTATACCTCACGTCAACACAGGCTAACAAGTTGTTATAATTGTGTCCACAAACGAACGAAGTGATAAGAACGATTATACAATCTCATCTCCATCTCATCTACGTCGTGCTGAAGCCATTTTTGGAGATTCCGTGGGTTCTTCTGGCTTGATTTTGCAGTTTTAACTTTGTCAACACACTGCTTACTTTAACCGCAATTCATGTTGCTCCTTCTAAACCGGATGCTCAGAGCAGACATTTTCCACACAATTTTCTCTCAGGAAACTTTTCTATACAGTATTTAGCTTGTAAATGATTCACAAATGATTGTTGTCTTTTTTCACATTTTACCCAAAGTCCCAACTTCTTTGGAATTGGAATTTACAAGTGTTCGCGCGCATCTGGTCACATGTTTTAACCACGTGTTGACAGATTTAAAGATTTACCTGATAAAGGTCATTAACCCTGATTCAGCACTCCAGTCCTGTAGTTTGTAGTCAAAGTTCAACTTTGTGTTTGCATATGTCTCGGCTTCTGTTGGAGCAAAAATTTCAGTTTGTGAAGAAATAGCAGGGTATTCTCAGTGGATGTGTTTGTGTTTAAACTAATGGTTCAGAAAACTTCCTTATGCCTGTTTTCCTTGCAGTTGTCTGTTTCCCCCTGACAAAATTAAGTTTAAATACAGATCCTCACAAATGATCTCACAGCGGAAACTGAGGCCCTTCATTAAATGAGGTTTCACTGATATAAAATAAAGAGGACCAACACGCAAACTTTATTGAGTTGAATTCAAAGAGCCATAAAATTAATAGTTAAATGCATACAGGGACTTTCTCATTGGAGCCATTATTCATCATTTCAAGATCCTGCTACTGTAGTATATACAGTACCTGTACTATATAGGAAATCATTCATTGATACAAAGCCAATTGCATGGTCAAAATTGGGCTACTCCATGACTTTATTTATCCTTCTTTCTGTTTTCTATTCTGCTGAACCCTTGATACTAGTTCAAGAGAACCACTTAAACAATTAGTAACTCATTAATGTTCCCATAGACTTAATTAGTCAACTCCAGGATAATTCTAAGCTTTACATGTTGCACATTGTTTTGTCAGAAAAACCGTTTTAGTTTAACGCCACATTGAATTGAAACTATTATAATTTTGTAGTAATTATGATGGCAGTCTTATTACATTCTCTGCTCATTGAGTTATTTCAGAAGAACTGTAGGAAGCTTACCTGTTAGGAGTTCTTTGTTCAGATTGGCACGGTCTACTGACAGGATATACTGGGGTGAAAACAATGTCTCATTATAGTGCAATTTCACGTTTGGCTCTATAAACAGGCAGCACATTATTAATTGAAAATGGAAAACCAGGTGGTCTGGAAATAAAAGGTTAATTAAGATTTTTTTTTTTTGTTTGTTTTTTTTTTACATAGGAAACTTAATTAAACATTCCTCTCTAGGCAGATAAATGTATTGTGTAATGTAGACCGAAAATAATGATGGTCGAGTGGTAAAGTAAGTTTGACAAGCTCAATGAGTGCATGTTTGCAATTATTTGCTGTTGTTGCTTCAATGTTTATCTATTAAATATGCTTATCCTGGTACACGTCGAGTGAAAAGCAAACATAAATATTTTAATTTTTAAACAACCACAGTGCAAAATGAACATAATTACTATGTGCCATAAAGCGACCGGTGCTTGTATGATGATGACCCAGCATTATTCAATTACATAATTTAATTCTACACAAATTGATATGCAAATGACATCACTTATTTTTATTATCAGACAAAATAAATAAGCATTATACAGTATATGATGCAGACCATATAATAATTTGATAAAATAGCTATTTGCCTCAAAATGCTCTATATTTGAAATTAATGCAGTATGGTATAGTAGTGCTCTGATATTTTTGATAAGTTACCTGGCCCTTTTTGCCATACGGAATTGGAGATTGAGTGCCATTTAGTGAATGGATCATTCTTGCATGCATGGGGATCCCCTGAGAAACAATCTAAAAATAGGAAGGTAACACAGGATAGCAAAAAGTCACATGAAATTATAATCACTATATGCGGTGGTATGAAAAAGTATCTGAACCTTTTTATACCGTATGTATCACATTTCTGCATAAAATTACATTCAAATGTGATCTAATCTTTGTCAAAATCACACAGATGAAAAAACAGTGTCTGCTTTAACTAAAACCACCCAAACATCTATACGTTTCAAATTTTAATCAGGATAGTTTGCAAACAATGACAGAAGGGGGAAAAATAAGTACCGTATTTTTCGGACTATAAGTCACAGTTTTTTTCATAGTTTGGCTGGGGGTGCAACTGATGCTCTGGAGCGACTTATGTGTAAAATTATTAATACATTATTATATCATTACACATGTTATATTGGTGTTTTGGAGTGACACTTAGGGTTTGGTAAACTTGTTAGCATGTTCTTTATGCTATAGTTATCTGAATATTAATAACCTAACCCTTTAACATACCGGCCACGTTCACATTTCATTGTTCATGCATCATGTAACATTATCATGCTGTTCAATTATTCAGCATATTGTTCTCTATTGTACAAAGTATTTTTATTCTAAATTTCCTTTCAGTATGACATATCTGTTCTATGTGTTGGATTTTATCAAGTAAATTTCCCCCCAAAAATGCGACTAATACTCTGGTGCAACATGTTTTTTGTTTTTGTTTTGTTTTTTTCCTCTTCATTGCGCATTTTTGGGCTGGTACAACTTATACTCAGGTGCAGGTATACTTATAGTCCGAAAAATACGGTAAGTGAACCTTCTACCTAAGGAGATTTAAAGAGCAATTAAAACCCATTTTTTTACCAAACAATTTAAGTCAGGTGTGTGACCAATCACTGATGAGTGGTTCAAAGCTGCCCTGCCCACTATAAAACACACACCTGGTATGAATTGTCTTGATGAGAAGCATTGTCTGATGTGCATCATGGCTCGGTCAAAAGAGCTGTCTGAAGACCTACGATCAAGGATTGTTGATTTGTATAAAGCTGGGAAAGGATACAAAACCATCTCTAAAAGTCTGGATGTTCATCAATCGATAGTCAGAGTTTGGCACTGTTGATTCTCTCCCAAGGAGTGGCCGTCCACCAAAGATGACACCAGGAGTTCAGCGCAGAATACTCAGAGAGGTAAAAAAGAACCCTAGAGTGTCTGCTAAAAACTTACAGAAATCACTGGCACAGTCTAACATCTCTGTGCACACATCACCTATCTGTAAAACTATGACCAAGAATGGTGTTCATGGGGTGACTCCACGGAGCAGGCCACTGCTGTCTAAAAAAAAAAACATTTTTGGTCGTTTAATGTTCACAAAAAGGCACTTGGACACTCCACAGAAGTTTTGGCAGAATATTTTGTGGACTGGTGAAACCCAAGTTGAATTGTTTGGGAGTAATAAATAACGTTATGTGTGGAGGAAAAACGGAACAGCTCACCAACATCAACACCTCATCCCCACTGTGAAGCATGGTGGAGGGAGCACCATGATTTGGGGCTGTTTTGCTGCCTCAGGGCTTGGAAAACTTGCAATAATTAATGGAAGAATGAAGTCAAAAGTTTTGCAGGAAAACCTGAGGCCGTCTGTCAGACAGTTGAAGCTAATAAGAGGATGGATGCTGCAACAAGACAATGATCCAAAACACAGAAGTAAATCAACTTCAGAATGGTTTCAAAAGAACAAAATACCAGTTCTGGAGTGGCCAAGTCAAAGTCAAGACTTGAACCCCATTGAGATGCTGTGGCATGACCTAAAGACAGCGATTCATGCCAGACATCCCAGGAATCTGACTGAACTACAGCAGTTTTGTAGAGAAGAATGGGCCAAGATTAGTCCTGATTGATGTGCCAGACTGATCTGCAGCTACAGGAAGCGCCTGGTTGAAATTATTGCTGCCAAAGGGGGGGGGGACACAAAATATTAAATGTGATGGTCAACTTACCTATTTTCCCCCTTCTGTCATTGTTTCCATACTATCCTCCTTATAATATAAAAACCTATGAATGTTTGGGTGGTTTTAGTTAAAGCAGACACTGTTTTTTTCATCTGTGTGATTTTGACAAAGATAAGATCACATATGATGGTGATTTTATGCAGAAATGTGAGAAATTCCAAATGGTTCAGATAGTTTTTCATACCACTGTATATATTACAATAGCAAATGTTATATCTTTCTGGAATTCAGGGAGTAATTACTTATCAACATTTTCTTGCACCTTACTATAGGGGAAAGACAATATCTTATACTGTATGTATAATTTTAATGGCAGACTCTGTAACTATTTTAACTTCATGTTTTGATGCCAATATTGTGTTATCAACTCCTGAGGGTGGTTGTGACATACCGAAGGTCATAAGGGATATTCTGCAAGTTCCCCTATCATTTTTCGTGGATAAGGTCAAATGGCGTAACAGTTTTAATGTCAATATGCTGCACTCCCCCATCTGGCTGGAGGGGAGGAAAACACCTCTGTGCCAAATGAGTACATTTTGTAAATAGGTACGCCATATTTCAGGATTCCAAAAGACGTGAGAACTCCTGCTATTACAATAAATTATGTCAACAGACCTTCTCCTCCATTCCAACATGCTTGAGTGACTGTCGGCCTCTGTGTGACAGAGCCAGGTTGATACTTCTCCCTTTGACGATTTTTGCATTCCGTATATCTGGCCAAGAGGGCAGACAATGATTTTATTTTCACTTATTTTTTATCAGATGAGCTATAGATCAAGGGTCAAAGGTCATTCTAATATGTATCATACCATTGCGAGTTTCAAACACATGGACATCAAAGCCTCTTTTGGCAAAGAAGCAGGCGTTCAATGCACCAACCTAAAACAAATAAAAACTGTCAGTGCTCATCTCCGACAAACTGACAAAAATTATTATTCAATATTCAGGAGGGTTAAAGCTCAATGTAGCTTTAAAATTTTACGAGTAATGTCAATATGAAGCTCAAGAAAAACAATGTGTATTTAATTATGTTGACTTATGTCTTACCAGTCCACCTCCTACAACTGCCACAACTTTTTTCTTCTTCTGTCTGTCGGTTGTATTTTCCATTCCTGCTGTGGTGGTCTCTCATTCAATCAGGTGGTCTGTCTTGTTCAGAATAACAAAGCTGAGTATGAGGTAAATTTTTAAAAGAGGAGGAGCAAAGTGACTGCCCTTAATGTGTGCCTTTCCAAAGTACTGTAAACACACAGCTTCGCTTGTCCTTTATTATCTTGCTCCTTGTACCTAATTGTTCTTTTGGAGGGTAAGTGG